>NW_027258101.1:25000-137236 GCF_045791955.1 Oncorhynchus clarkii lewisi | reverse complement strand
CATTGGGGAGCAGGGAACATTTTGCAGTATTGAAGTAATGTCTAATGTCTATTCATGTGATATCTGAGTGACTCAAACAATGCATCAAAATCTATGAACTAAAAATCATTAGCTGACATGGACTAGTTGACCAGGACATTTCAGACCAGTTATAAATATCTCTCTATGGTCTGTAATGACTAACATGATAAGAGGAACTGACGATGAACTACCCAATGTCTACATTGCACCTTGTGCATTCTACTATTACAACTTTCAAGAGTACGTTTGTAGCCGGACTGAGTTCCTTAAAACCACCGGGTTAGATAATGAGTCAGACTATTACTGTGTAACTGAAGGACAGTCAAGTGTTCTGCCTCCACTTACTATGTTGAACAGAATCCCAGTCAACTAAAGAACAGTCAGTGTTCTGCCTCCACTTACTTTGTTGAACAGAACCCCAGTCAACTAAAGAACAGAGTTCTGCCTCCACTTACTATGTTGAACAGAACCCCAGTCAACTAAAGAACCGTGTTCTGCCTCCACTTACTATGTTGAACAGAACCCCAGTCAACTTCTTCTCCATCAGAATTAATCAGCCCTCCAACTTCCTCTGCATTATCCGTCTCCCCTTCTCCATCCTCCTCCACCTCTTCCTCCACCTCTTCCTTCTCCTCTTCCTTCTCCTCTTCGACTTTAGCCTTCAGCCCCAGTGTTTGACAGAGGTCCTGTAGGTTATCAGATACCATCTCCTGCCCCTGTGATGTGTTCTCCTTCTCACAGTGGATGGGTTTCTCTGCTTCTGTTGTGTGTGACCTCTGGTGCAAGTTCAAACTTCCTTTTGTAGCAAAATTCTTCCCACAGTCGGGGCAGGGGTATGGCTTCTTTCCCGTGTGCATTCTCATGTGGATCTGTAGAGACGATGCATTTTTTAAATGTTTCCCACATTCTGAGCAGCAGTGAGACAACGTCTTAGTTTTGTGATTATCCTGGTGTTGTTCAGGTTCTGCTGCTGATGCAGAGAGACTCTCCTCGACTTTTTTGCCGTGCGATTGCTGGTGTATTTCTTTCAAACTTAGCGAGTCCGGTTTCTCTCCTGTGTGTTGCAGCTGGTGTCTTTTCAAGGATGTACAGAAGGTGAACCTCTTGTCACACTCGGAGCAGGCGTACGGCTTCTCTCCAGTGTGCAGTTTCTGGTGTTGTTTAAGATATGCTTTCTGAGTGAAGCCCTTCCTACAGACGGAACAGGAGAAAGGCTTCTCTCCTGTGTGGGAGAGCTGGTGGGCAGTCAGGTTGGCTTTCTGGGTGAAGCACTTGCCACAAACAGAGCAGGAGAAAGGTTTCTCACCAGTGTGCACTAGCATGTGTTGGTTCAAATTTCCCTTTTGGTTGAAGCTCTTCTCACACACGGAACATTTGTAAGACTTCTCCCCGGTGTGTTTCAGCTCATGTGATTTCAAGGTGTGTAGATAAGTATAACTCTTCCCACACACGGAGCAAGAGTGAGGTTTTTCTCCCGTGTGTGTCAGCAGGTGTCTGCGTAGTTTGTAAGCGCTAGAGAACTCTCTTCCACACTCCAGGCAGCAGTTCTTTGCCTGTTCAGGATCTCCCGATATAGAGGGACTGCCCTCCCCATTAGAACAGTGGAACCGCTGGTGTGTCTTCAGATGTTCCTCCCGAGTGAAACTCTTCCCACAGTCAGAACAGAAGCAGGGCTTCTCTCCTGTGTGAGTCAGAAGGTGTCGTTGTAGTTTAGACGGACATGGGAACTCCTTCCCACAGTCCAGGCAGCTGTAGCTCTTCCTGGGTTTGGGACTGGTCTTCTTCTCTCCTGTGTGTGTTGTGTTACGATGTTTTCTTAGATAATGCTGGGTAGGGAACTCCTCTCCACACTCTCTGCAGCTGTGTGTGTTCTTGGCTGTGTGATTGTCCTCCTGTTGTTCAGGTTCTCCTGAGGTAGAACTTGTCCCCTCACTGTCAGAGTGACGGCTGGAACTCTCTCCTGTCTCTCCTGTGGGGATATAGGAAGAGTCTGATCAGGATTGCTTGAGTGGAAACCAAAGGGGTGTATTCATTAGTGTACACTGAAGCAGACAAAAATAAGTGTTTCTTATAGTCCCTTTCCCTGTTTCGGACATCCCAGCTTGTGTAAGTGTTGCACTGTTTTGTTAACGCTGTACCTAAACAACAGTCAGATCGTTTAAACATTCAGTCTGCCTCATCCTCCACCTACTAAAGTTAACGGAAATCTCTCAACCCGACTTACCTCTCAATCTTAGAAAGTCACTGAAGTAGTCAAGGTTCCTAGGAACCATCTCTGGACCGCTGGTTCTCTGGTCACCATGGACACAGTCAGGAACCAGTAGGTTTGCCTGGGGTTCATCAAAATCCTAATTTTAAAAAGTACAGTCAGAGATAGGCCTAGAAGATAATGTCATGTCATTGGTTTTGGTCTTAATAACAAACTGACTTGATAAAATAGTCCTTACTACTTGACAAATGTATATCAACTTCTACAAATGACAAGCTAACCTTGAACAAGACATTGACAATGGAGTTTACTAAAGCAGAGCTATGTATTTACATAACTAGCTAACCAGCTATATCTATATATCTACCTGCTGTATATATGGCTTTGGGCTCAAGCAAAACATGCTTTAGTTTCAGGGCAACTAGCTAGCTTAAGCTCACTTCTCACCTCATACATTGTGTGAGCCGAAGCGACAACAAAAAAATAGCCGAGAAAATGTGGTTCTCTGGCTGTAGCAAAAAATGAGATCAAATGTTGCTTTGCTAAGAGAAATCACAGCTGTTTTGCAAAAATAGATAGCAGGCTAAGTTAGCATAGCATACTGAGCTAGCTAACGGTACTTAGCTAGCTAATAATGTTAGCTTAACTTGTCGTTTGAAACTTCACGTCTGGCTGGTTTAATAGTTCCATATCTACGTTATCACAGGATGGAAATAATCTACGCCAATTATAGTGAAGATATATTTGTAAATAACTATAGCTACAATGCTTTTGAGTAAGGTTTATCTAAGTAGGCTAGCTAATGTTGACAGAACCGCCTAGAACTACTTCCGGGGCAGCAGCTAACCCGGAAGTTGATGCCATCACTGGACGCCATTCCACATAGTTTGGATATGGCCATTCTTTGATCGCATTAACGGTGAGGGGAGAATGGGAAAATGTTTAAATAAATCAGGTTACTAAAACATTAGGTATTGGTTTTGTCCAAACGGTGTAGTTAGCTAGTCGTTACGGTTACATAACTGTTAGCTAAGTAACGTTTCGTCATCAGACAGATACATTTTTAGCGTGGTACTGTTGGCTAGCTAATAGCTCCTGCGAACTAATTTGAAGCTCTGCTCAAACAGAGTCGACGGAGGAGTAAAACGACGATAGTTTTCTATTTCTATTTTGTAAATAAAGGCAGAGTGACTGTACATATAATCAATGAGTTACTGTTGTACCTAATGTTCGTGTTACACTAGTTAACGTTAGTTAGCTTCAAAATACAAGCCCTCATCGTGGGAACCTTGACATTTCATGTATATCTTACAAAAATATTTTTATTGCCATTAATATTTGTTTTATTATATTGTTCTATTAAGTAAAAATTAAATAGTGACAGTAAATTAAAAGTCAATGTTTCACGGACTTGACAAATATAGAATGTCACTATACATAATGCACGCCTGTATAAAATGTTTTTGTTTTACACCATATGTCCTATTTACACAGGTGACCTCACAAGGGCTTCCACAGGTGACCTCACAAGGGATTCCACAGGTGACCTCACAAGGGATTCCACAGGTGACCTCACAAGGGCTTCCACAGGTGACCTCACAAGGGATTCCACAGATGACCTCACAAGAGATTCCACAGGTGACCTCACAAGGGATTCCACAGGTGACCTCACAAGGGATTCCACAGATGACCTCACAAGGGATTCCACAGGTGACCTCACAAGGGATTCCACAGGTGACCTCACAAGGGATTCCACAGGTGACCTCACAAGGGATTCCACAGATGACCTCACAAGGGATTCCACAGGTGACCTCACAAGGGATTCCACTGTTCTGGTGACAGGAAGAAGATCGGACCCTGAAATAACTTGTCTTTGACAGAGACTCATAATGCAGCACTTCCCGAGGCTCCCAGTGTGGCAGGAGATATAGGAGACCTGTGAATACACAGGAGATAGACACACCTCACACTAGTGACAGCTCCATTCAATAGCAAGTTGTTATTTTTATTTTTACAAAAAAAAAAAACATTCTAACTCTGCTGAGACAAAATGAGTTCTGAGAAGGAAGCGTTGATGGATGAAATCGAAAAGAGTTTATGGAATTTAACTGAGGACAATTTACGCTACCTGTGTGAACGTTGTGGATTAGATGGCTCTGAAATTAAAGGGATGAATCATCGCTTATTAAGGCGTAAAGTCATGGAGGAAATGTGGGACAATACGGAGTCAATGAAATCAGAGGAGCAGGGAATGTCTTGGTTAGTCCAACTGAAAGAGGACATCAGGAGGACACAGGAGGAGGGTAGCAGTGCACTTATGAGTCCCAGCCAATCAGAGGATGTAGACCGCGATGAAGAACACAACAAGGGGGACAGGGATTGGTTGCCGAGCAACGGACTGACAGCAGAGCCCTCGCATCCCAGCCAATGTGATGATGATGATGCTGTCGACTGTGATGAAGAATGGAATGAAGAGGGAGGAGCTGGGTTGCTTAGCAACACACCAGACCAGAGTAAATTAAAGAGGCACATCAGATCGCACACTGTTAAACAACACACAGTGAATCCCTCAGTGAAACCTCACCACTGCTCGGATTGTGGGAAACAGTTCATTGTAAAATCAAGCCTTAAACATCACCGGCTAGTTTTTCACACAGACCACCCTCACCGCTGTGGTCAATGTAAGAAGAGCTTCATAACTGCAGGAAGGCTGGAATCACACACAAAAACACGACACCCGCCAAGTGATCCTCTGAAGAACCCACATGTGTGCTCTAAATGCGGTAGGGCATTCGCTGTGGCTGCCAGTCTTAAGAGACACCTGAGAACTCATACTGGGGAGAAACCGTACGTCTGCCCCCAGTGTGGAAAGGACTACAGTGACTGTGGAAACTTGAGGAAACACATGAGAAGAACTCACCCAGTAGAAGAGATGGTTGTGGAGCGTTTCGCCACTCAGAGGAGCATCCCTACAGGGAATGTGGAGGAAATGCAGGACAATACGGATTCAATTAAATCGGAGGAGCAGGGAACATCTTGGTCACTCCAACTGAAAGAGGACCTCAAAGGGATACAGGAGAATGGTAGCGCTGTACCCATGAGTCCCGGCCAATCCGATGACGATGGTGCTGATGACGACGATGATGACGATGATGACGATGCTGCAGACTGCAACGTTAAGGACAGGGATTGGTTGCCAAGCAACGGACTGAAGGCGGAGCCCATGAGTCCCAGCCAATCCGATGACGCTGTAGACTGGGACGAGGAGGACAGGGATTGGATGGCTAGCGATGGGCTGGAGGTGGAGTTGTCTCCAGAGAGACACACACCAGAGCAGAGAGTGAGAGAAGTAGGTACTTAAATTCCTGTTAAACATTAGCTTTTAGAAATCAGCATTCTTTTAAAACACAGACCATAAAGTGTTTTAAACCATTTCCCCTGCTTTTTATATTGAAAGTCAACCGTTTTTTAAACCATTTCCCCTGCATTTTTATATTGAAAGTGAAGTGTTTTTTTTACTTCAATAGAGTGATCAATAGACATGCAACTACAGTTTTAATTCACATGCATTTCATCAGATGCCAACTGAAGCTATTTGGCTAGCAGCCACACAAGTAAATGAGCTTTTACACTAAAAAACAGGGTATATTTTACCAAAACGATGCACGGCCAACATATTTATAATGTTTATCATAGAAAGAATGGAGCCAGATACATGTCCTGATGTTTTGCTTTGAAGTTAATCTTTAAGCATTGTAACTGAACTGAAGCACACAGCAGTCAGAGTGGTGGAATGTAATTGGTCAAGACGAGAGCGAAGATATTTCATCCGATTGCGGAAGTGCAACTTGAAGCACAAAAAAATGTGTCCGTTTTTTAAATTCATGATTTGGAGTGAAACCTACTGAAGTTTTACAAAGAAACGCAACATATTTTTTATCTTTCCTTTTATGTGTAAAGAACGGCGTTAATGCGACCTCTGCTTGAAGTGTGTTTCTCTTTCCTTGAGTCCTCTCATCGTTGATTCCTGGACCTCCTCCTGTAAATGCATTGGAGAAGGTTCTAGGTTATTTCCCTTTACCCTCCAATGTATTTTAAGAAGGATGCCGATTACAGAAGGTTCTAGGTTATTTCTCTTTATCCTCCAATGTATTTTAAGAAGGATGCCGAGTAATCGACAGATGAGAGGAATCAAGGAAAGACTTTTGATTTTCTCTGCAAAAATGACTCGACTGGCTGGAAAGTTCCAGCCCTGATTCATTACATCTCTATTTTCTTATGATTTTCTAGGACAAACCTCCCCCGCCCCCCTTTGCCCTCCCAGAGTCCCCGGTAGCGGTCCCCGGTGCCTCTCCCGGTAGCGCCTTAATGTGCGGTCTGAAGAGGGTGTCCGTGCGGCTTGTCGACTGCAGGAAGACACCGGGGCAGAGTGGCCATATAATACACAAGACAACACAGACGGGAGAGAAACCCCACAGCTGGTCTAATGCTGAACAACACAAAACCCTCTCAGGAGACAGGCCTGGCTCCCATATCTGTGATCACTGTGGGAAGAATTTTACCACTGCTACCAATCTGAAAACGCATTTACCGTGTCTGTCTGGAGAGAAACCACACGTCTGCTCTGAATGCGGAAAGAGTTTCACACAGGCCGGCTGTCTTAAGAGACACCTGAGAACTCATACGGGGGAGAAACCGTACGTCTGTCCTCATTGTGGGAAGGCTTGTACTGATTCTGGAAACTTAAAGAGACACATCAGAAAAACTCACCCAGGAGAGGAGGTCATTGTGAAGAGACTTGCCTATCAGAAGAGCGTTCGTAATGCTAAAGAATACAAACAAGCCCACTCCGGAGATGGCTCTCATATCTGTGATCACTGTGGTAAGAATTTTACCACAGCAAGAAGTCTAAAACTACACATACAGTCCCTGCAGAGAAGGAGAGAGAACTTGACTGCAGAGAAAGCTCATGTGTGCTCTGAATGTGGAAAGGGCTTCCATCAGGCTGGAAGTCTTAAGAGACACCTGAGAACTCATACTGGGGAGAAACCGTACGTCTGCCATCATTGTGGGAAGGCTTGCAGTGATTCTGGAAACTTACAGAAACACATCAAAAGTCACATGGGTAAACAACACACAGTGAAACCTTACCTCTGCTCTGATTGTGGGAAGCAATTCATTGGAAAACAAAGCCTTGGACATCACCGGGAGGTTTTTCACACAGATCACCCTCACCGCTGTGGTCAATGTAAGAAGAGCTTCATAACTGCAGCAAGATTGGAATCGCACATAAAAACAAGGCACCCGCCAAGTGATCCTCTGAAGAACCCACATGTGTGCTCTGAATGTGGAAGGGGATTCCCTGTGGCCGCCAGTCTTAAAAGACACCTGAGAATCCATACTGGGGAAAAACCGTACTCCTG
The DNA here is from genome assembly GCF_045791955.1 of Oncorhynchus clarkii lewisi. NCBI lineage: Eukaryota > Metazoa > Chordata > Actinopteri > Salmoniformes > Salmonidae > Oncorhynchus > Oncorhynchus clarkii. The sequence continues at coordinate 129,583 of NW_027258101.1, read as the reverse complement.
CCCTCAGTGTGGAAACAGTTACAATGATCGTGGAAATTTAAAGAAACACATAGGAACTCACACAGAAGAAAAACCTTACCACTGCTCGGTGTGTGGGATGAAGTTCCGTCATACAAAAACGTTACAACGGCATCACCAGGAGAACCACAAGGGGGAGACACTGGGTCCCATCCACAGGCACCAAGACCCTCTTCCATGCCCCCACTGCGGGGAGGAGTTCTCTACCAAGGCTCTTCTGAAGGATCATCTACGGACCCACTCTAGCCGGGTTCACTGCTCCCGATGCGACAAGACCTTCTCCACTAAAAGTAACTTACTGGTTCATCAGCGGATACACACTGGAGAGAGGCCTTACCTTTGCCCTCAGTGTGGAAAGAGTTTTTCTCTGGCAGGGAGTTTAAAACTTCATCTCCGGATTCATGCGGGTGAGAAACCTTACTGCTGTACTTACTGTGACAAGAGATTCACAAGTAAGAGTCACTGCAATCTTCATCTGCGAATCCACACTGGAGAGAAGCCGTACCAATGCCCTGACTGCGGGAGGTGTTTCGCTGACGGGAATGTCCTGAAAAACCACCGGAGGACCCACACAGGAGAGAAACCGTTCCAGTGCCGCTTGTGTGATAAAGCCTTTGCTCAGTTGAGCAGTCTGAAGAAACATCAGGAGACACACAGGCAAACTCAGCCTGTCTCTGTCCCAAGACTCCCTAATCCCTACCCACCACACAATCAGCATGTCCCTTATCCCTACCCATCACAGATTCAATGGTAACCTTGTTTACACCTTACCAAGTTGTCCGGTGTCCTGTTACCTGGTAACCTATCTGTTACCTGGTAACCTATCTGTTACCTGGTAACCTATCTGTTACCTGGTAACCTATCTGTTACTCTGTTACCTGGTAACCTATCTGTTACTCTGTTACCTGGTAACCTATCTGTTACCTGGTAACCTATCTGTTACCTGGTAACCTATCTGTTACCTGGTAACCTATCTGTTACCTGTCCCAGATAGGAAGGATGCATTTCTAACGTATTGGGACAGGAACCTAGACTCAGTCTGTCCCAAAAACCCAACCTGCCATGCACTCTGTGAATGGTAAGCTTGCTTATTAAACCTGTCCAGTCCCTTGTAGATAACTAGATGGAAATGAATTGAAGGATCCATTTTCTTTTATTTTCATTTGTTATGATTTTATTGAGGCAGGTTTGCAGTCATTGAGGGTTGATTTGCTGTATATAGAGCTTGGAATAGAATGGTATTTTGTCCATCTGTCTCAAAATAATTATTTTGCTCAAAGTTCATATTTTATCTCCAGAGTTTTGTATTCGCAGTTGATATTTGATATGTTGTTCATTTTAAAAAGTGTTTAAAATTCATGGCCGAACCTCAACTGGTGGAAATAAAATGGTGACAACGATATGTTGTCGGGGTAATTCTTTTTCTAATTCTTTGAGTAATTCGTTTTATGAATAAATAAGGGTCCTAGGCAGGGGTCAAAGTTAGCCGGTGTGCTCTGGTACCGCGACCCGGAAAAGAAATAGTGGGGGTACACCGTACCGGTAAAATGTGAACCAATCACAATCATTTCTAAGAAATACCAAGAAAATTACACCATTATTTGACAATACCGCATGTCAGCTGCATGAAAATGATTTGACTTGAAAACTGGCAGTAAACCCTCAAAGTTGCATTGTAATTCCGCGAGAACACTAAAATGTTGCCAAATTAAAGAACAGCAGTGTGTAGTGTGAATATGGTGTACATACAGTACCAGTCAAAAGGTTTAGAACACCTACTCATTCAAGGGTTTAGAACACCTACTCATTCAAGGGTTTAGAACACCTACTCACTCAAGGGTTTAGAACACCTACTCATTCAAGGGTTTAGAACACCTACTCACTCAAGGGTTTAGAACACCTACTCATTCAAGGGTTTAGAACACCTCCTCATTCAAGGGTTTAGAACACCTACTCATTCAAGGGTTTAGAACACCTCCTCATTCAAGGGTTTAGAACACCTCCTCATTCAAGGGTTTAGAACACCTACTCATTCAAGGGTTTAGAACACCTACTCATTCAAGGGTTTAGAACACCTCCTCATTCAAGGGTTTAGAACACCTACTCATTCAAGGGGTGTTTCTTTATTTTTACTATTTTCTACAATGTAGAAAAATAGTGAAGACATCAAAACTATGAAATAACACATATGGAATCATGTAGTAACCAAAACAAGTGTTAAAACAAATCTAAACATATTTTAGATTTTGGATTCTTCAAAGAAGCCACCCTTTGCCTTGACGACAGCTTTGTGATAGGAGAAAACTGAGGATGGAATAATTTGGAAAAGCTCCAGTGCCCTCCACTAATATTGGCACCCTTGGTAGACATGAGAAAAAAGTTTATTGTTTATCCTCTTGGTCTTTCATTCAAAATATCCACAAAAATCGAACCTTTAATTAAAGAAAAAATAATTGAAAGAAAAAATAAATTCTAATCATAAAACAAATATTTTCTCAAATATGTGTGACACAATTATTGGCACCCCTTCATTCAATACTTTGCGCAACAGCTCTGAGTCTTCTCCTATAATGGGTAAGGAGGTTAGAGAACACATGGCAAGGGATCTGAGACCATTCCTCCATACAGAATCTCTCCAGATCCTTCAGATTCCCAGGTCCACGCTCGTGGACTCTCCTCTTTAACTCATCCCACTGGGTTTCTATGGGGTTTAAGTCAGGGGACTTGGATGGCTATGGCAAACCCTTGATTATGTGGTCAGTGAACCATGCTGGAAGATCCAACCAAGGCCCAGTTTAAGCTTCCTAGCAGAGGCAGTCAGGTTTTGATTTAATATCTGCTGGTACATGATGGAGTCCATGATACCATGTATCCTAACAATTTGTCCCGATTTGTTAACATTTACAGTTGCTTTAAACTTCTTAATTATATCGCCCTTGATAGTGGAAATGGCATTTTCAACCGTTGAGCTATTTTCTTATAGCCATTTCCTGATTTGTGCAGCTCGACAACCTTTTGTTGCACATCATTACTGTATTCTCAGGTCTTTCCCATGGTGATGGTTGACTATGGGAACTTGGCCTCTGTGTCACCTCATATTTATTCCCCAGTGAAACAGGAAGTCAACAGGAAGCTTACCTCTTAAGTGGTCCTAATCACTCAGGTGAACTTAAAAATGTAAAATATGAATGGGAACATAGTTCAGTTAGATTTTACTCATAAGAATTTCTAGGGGTGCCAATAATTGTGGCACACATATTTTAGAGAAAAATATATAATTAATTTATTTCACGTTTTTTTTTTCTCAATAATTTTACTTTAATTAAAGGTTCGATTTTTGTGAATGTTTGAATGAAAGACCAAGAGGACAAACAGCAAATAAATGTTTTTCACAGCCCGTTTTGCTCATATTTACCAAGGGTGTCAATATTAGTGGAGGGCTCAGTATGAACCTTTGGTCCTGAATACAAGCTGTTATGTTTGGGGGAAATCCAATACAACACATTAATGAGTACCACTCTCCATATGTTCAAGCACCGTGGTGGCTGCATCATGTTATGGGTATGCTTGTCATCGATAAGGACTGGAGTTTTAGAATGGAGCCAAGCACAGGCAAAATCCTAGAGGAAAACCTGGTTCAGTCTGCTTTTCACCAGACACTGAGAGATGAATACACCTTTCAGCAGGACAATAACCTAAAACACAAGGCCAAATCTACACGGTAGTTGCTTACCAAAGAAGACAGTGAATGTTCCTGAGTGGCTGAGTTACAGTTTTGACTTAAACATATATGAAAATCTATGGCAAGACCGGAAAACGGTTGTCTTGCAATGATCAACAACCAATTTGACAGATTTTGAAGAATTTTGAAAAGAATAATGGGCAAATGTTGCACAATCCAGGTGTGGAACGCTCTTAGAGACTTACCCAGAAAGGTGCGACTACAAAGTATTGACACGGGGGTATGAATACTTATGTAAACAAAATATTTCAGTATTTTAATTTTCAATAAATTTGAACACATTTCCTAAAAACATGTTTTCACTATGTGTAATCTATGCATCTATATGTCATTTTATGAATAGACAAGTAAAAAAAAACATGGTAGGTCTCATACCGGTAACGAATTGAATTTCACCCCTGGTCCTAGGTACATGATGTCTTGTGTTGTCTTTATCATGTCCACCTAATAAACAGGTGATTGTTGATAACATGGTTCGGTCATTTAATGAGGAGCTGGCTTCTACTGTCTGGTACAACTTATCCTATCATTCACCGGAAGAGAGAGAAGGGATGGAGTGGGTGGGAAGGTTTGAAGAATTGTCAAGTCTTGAAATAAGGGCTTTTATTTAGAAGGATTTCTTATTACCATACCGGAAATGACGCCATCGACATGCTCCCGGAGGTCAAAAAGGTATACATCAGGACACATCGGAAGGAAAGTCACAGACTATATAATAAAATATATTTAGAGTAATCAGGTATTTCGTATGCGCATATAGCGAAATTATATTCACTTTGTCGATAGGTATAGCCATAACCATGTAGTCGTAAACTAGCTAGGTCCACATGGATAGCCTGCAAAGTTAGCCCACGCTGATCTAGCTAGCTCCGCTAACGTTAGCTGCCTTGTACACCGCTAGCTATCTAGCTGTAGTTGTTGTAGCGTGGACTGTAAGACAAACCCAATATTACAGTCCACATTATAACAGCTATTGGATTTATTATGCTTGCTAGTTACGTCCCGACTGATTTGCTCCAATGTTGGGATTGATTTGGGTCCCCTACACAAGATGAATAGAATAGCTAAGTAACTAGCTAGCCAGCTAACTCATGCTAACAGAGCAATGGCCACGTTCCAGGCTGATCTCAAAACGGCTGGTTATATGTTTTAAATATCAGTTAAATATGACATGAAATTACAGATGAGTGTTTTGATGTATAAATATTTTTTACAGGTACTCTAAAGTCCTGCCATTGACTGCATTGTCGTTGTTGCCACACGAGCAGAACAATATGAATCCACTCAGTTCAGAGAAGGAAACATTGATGGATGAAATCGAAAAGAGTTTATGGAATTTAACTGAGGACAATTTACGTTACCTGTGTGAACGTTGTGGATTAGATGGCTCTGAAATTAAAGTTATGAATCATCGCTTATTAAGGCGTAAAGTCATGGAGGAAATGTGGGACAATACGGAGTCAATGAAATCAGAGGAGCAGGGAATGTCTTGGTTAGTCCAACTGAAAGAGGACATCAGGAGGACACAGGAGGAGGGTAGCAGTGCACTCATGAGTCCCAGCCAATCAGAGGATGTAGACCGCAATGAAGAACACAACAAAGGGGACGGGGATTGGTTGCCTAGCAACGGACTGACAGCGGAACCCTTGCATCCCAGCCAATGTGATGATGATGATGCTGTCGACTGCGTTGAAGATTGGAATGAAGAAGGAGGAGCTGGGTTGCTTAGCAATGGACTGGAGGCGGAGTCAGCTCCAGATAGCCACAGTTACGTGAGTATTTCCCAGGCAGAAAGTGTTCTGTTTGTCAACAGTCTTCCCCTTGATTCCTTGACCTCCTATAAATGCATTGAAGGAGAATATCGGAGGTTCCTCCTCTTGGGACTTTTATCCTCCAATGTATTTTAAGAAGACCAAGTAATCAAAGATGATGTGAATCAAGGAAAGACCTTTGAGATCACCTTTTTAAAAAAAAAAACATTTTAGTCACTTAGCAGACACTCTTATCCAGAGAGACTTACATTTATTTAACTAGGCAAGTCAGTTAAGAGCAAATTCTTATTTGCAGTGACGGCCTAACCCCGGGCCAAACCCTAACCCGGACGGCGCTGGGCCAATTGTGCGCCGCCCTAACATGAGCAATTTGGGTTAAGTGCCTTGCTTAAGGGCACTTTGACAGATTTTTCACTTAGTCGGCTTGGGGATTCAAACCAGCAACCTTTTGGTTAATGGTCCAATGCTCTTAACCACTAGGCTACATTTTGAGACTTCAAAATTCCTTGACAAGTACGAGAGTGTTTCTCACCCTGATTCTCTATTTTTATGATTTCCAGGACAAGCCTCTACCACCCCCCTCCAATCTCCCAGAGTCTCCAGGTCATGCCTCTCCCAGTAGGGCCTTATTGTGCGGTCTGAAGAGGGTGTCTGTACGGCTCGACGACTGCAGGAAGACACCAGGGCAGAGTACCCATATAATCCACAAGACAACACAGACAGGAGAGAAACCCCACAGCTGGTCTAATGCTGAACAACACAAAACCCTCTCAGGAGACAGGCCTGGCTCCCATATCTGTGATCATTGTGGGAAGAATTTTGTCACAGCTACCAATCTGAAAACACATTTACTGTGTCTGTCTGGAGAGAAACCTTACATGTGCTCTGAATGTGGAAAGAGATTCACGCAGGCCGGCAATCTTAAGAGACACCAGAGAACTCATACTGGGGAGAAGCCGTTTGTTTGTCCTCGTTGTGGGAAAGACTACAATGATTCTGGAAACTTAAAGAAACACATGAGGTCCCATGCTGTTAAACAACACACAGGGAACCCCAAAGTGAAACCTTACCTCTGCTCTGATTGTGGGAAGCAATTCATTGGAAAACAAAGCCTTGAATATCACCGGGAGGTTTTTCACACAGATCACCCTCACCGCTGTGGTCAATGTAAGAAGAGCTTCATAACTGCAGCAAGATTGGAATCACACATAAAAACAAGACACCCGCCAACTGATCCTCTGAAGAATCCACATGTGTGCTTGGAATGTGGAAGGGGATTCCCTGTGGCCGCCAGTCTTAAAAGACACCTGAGAATTCATTCTGAGGAGAAACCGTACTCCTGCCCTCAGTGTGGAAACAGTTACAGTGATCGTGGAAATTTAAAGAAACACATCAGAACTCACACAGAAGAGAAACCCTACCACTGCTTGGTGTGCGGGATGAAGTTTCGTCATACAAAAACGTTACAACGGCATCACCAGGAGAACCACAAGGGGGAGACACTGGGTCCCATCCACAGGCACCAAGACCCTCTTCCATGCCCCCACTGCGGGGAGGTGTTCTCTACCAAGGCTCTTCTAAAGGATCATGCACGGACCCACCCTAGCCGGGTCCACTGCTCCCAGTGCGACAAGACCTTTTCCAATAAAGGTAATTTACTTGTTCATCAGAGGAAACACACTGGAGAGAGGCCTTACCTTTGCCCTCAGTGTGGGAAGAGTTTCTCTCTGGCAGGGAGTTTAAAACTTCATCTCCGGATTCATGCGGGTGAGAAACCTTACTGCTGTACTTACTGTGACAAGAGATTCACAAGGAAGGGCCACTGCAATAGCCACATGCGAATCCACACTGGAGAGAAACCGTACCAATGCCCTGACTGCGGGAGGAGGTTTGCTGACGGTAACGTCCTGAAAAACCACCGGCGGACCCACACAGGAGAGAAACCGTTCCAGTGCCGCATGTGTGATAAAGCCTTCGCCCAGTTGACCAGTCTGAAGAAACATCAGGAGACACACAGCCATAATCACACTGTAAGGTAAAGCCTTCGCCCAGTTGACCAGTCTGAAGAAACATCAGGAGACACACAGCCATAATCACACTGTAAGATAAAGCCTTCGCCCAGTTGAGCAGTATGAAGAAACATCAGGAGACACAAATCCAGCCCGTCTCTGTCGGGAATCGCTACGTACCACACAATCAGTCCATCCCTAATACTTACTCACCCTGTCCCTTTGGCTCTCACCTTTCCATGTTGGCAGTTCTAGGGAGGGATTTGGGACCAGGGGACTGAAGTTACCAGAGACAAACAGCTGTAAAAACAACTTTGTATCGCCGACTTCCTCTCATTAGGGGCCATCGGAAGGCATTGGATCAGGTGTCTTCTTGATCTCTGGTTTTAAAAGACTTGTCAGCAATCTTACCAACCATGACCAGTTCATTTTATATGACAAATGTGGGTATCCTGTTAGCCTGACATCCAGACCTGTTTTGTGCTAACATTCCACTCTCCATGCCATGTTTGGCATATTAGAATTAGAAAAAATGGATACTGTGTGGAATGTAAGCACAACTAGACTGCTACCCAGGCTAGTATCTTGTATGTCTAACAATTTTTTTTTTTTCTGTCTCAAACTGAAATGATTCTGCTCGGCTCCCCGTTCAAGTTGAGTTCACATTTTAGCCCGGGAGTTTTTGTATTAACTGTTGATGTTTAGATATGTTGTCCATTTGAATTTATTGCTGAACCCCAACTACAGTTAATAAAAATGGTGACCGCAATGTGTTGTTGGAGTAGATTTTTGAGTAAGAATGTTTATGCATAACCTAGGGTCCTAGCATAATCTAGGTTCCTGGCATAACCTAGGGTCTAAGCATAACCTAGGGTTCAAGTATAACCTAGGGTCCTGGCATAACCTAGGGTCTAAGCATAACCTAGGGTTCAAGTATAACCTAGGGTCCTGGCATAACCTAGGGTCCTGGCATAACCTAGGGTCACAGCATAACCTAGGGTCCTGGCATAACCTAGGGTCCTGGCATAACCTAGGGTCACAGCATAACCTAGGGTCCTGGCATAACCTAGGGTCACAGCATAACCTAGGGTCCTGGCATAACCTAGGGTTCAAGTATAACCTAGGGTCCTAGCATAACCTAGGGTCCTGGCATAACCTAGGGTCCTGGCATAACCTAGGGTTCAAGCATAACCTAGGGTTCAAGCTGTAGTAGGATGTCCCTTGCGGGTATCCGTACCTATGTAGGACATGCGAGGGTTAGGTTAATAAACAGGCTGGAGCTAGAACCTCGTTGTTGCGCGTCCTTATTTTAGATCATACTACATGGTGTCAGAAGTGGTTTTAAAATTCACAGAAATGTGAAGGACGTACCAAGTAAATCATACATTCAGACTGTTTCAAAGCAGGGAGGGGACAGTGTTGGAGATAAAAACAGCGCATATCATTATTTTGCTAGCTAACGAGCAAGGACTAAGTTACTGCTAAGCAACATGTTGCAAGAGGAAGAAGCTGGCGGGATTTCAGGGTTTGCGACTCTCAAGTTTAACGGCCTCTGGCGCCAACACGGACAGGCCAGTGGCTAGTGCTGACGGATTTGGCATTAGTCCCCCGGAGAATTTTGATTGTATGGACATTCAAAACTGGCCGAAATGGATCAGGCGCTTTGAAAGGTACAGGGTAGCATCAGGCTTAAACGTGAAAAATGAGGCATTTCAAGTTAATACACTGATCTACTCTGGGTGATGAAGCCGAGGATATATTAAATGCTTCAACGTTGACCGAGGAAGAGAAACTTAACTACAGTGGCGTTTTAAAGACTGTTTTGAAACGCATTTTGTAGGGAGACGCAACATTATTTTTGAGAGAGCTAGGTTTAATATGCGCAAACAGGAGCAGGGTGAAACCACCGACAGTTTTATCACAGCTGTTCACAAACTAGCAGAACATTGTCAGTTTGGCGCGCTCAGGGAAGAGCTGATCCGAGATCGGATTATAGTGGTAATAAGAAATATATCACTTTCTGAAAAGTTACAGTTGGATTCCCAGTTTACCTTGTCCAAAGCTGTAAACCAGGTTAGGCAGAGGGAGACAGTGAAAAGCCAGCAGACGATTCTGCGCGACAGCAGCTCCTTGCAGAGCGAAGAGAGTGAGGAAATACATGCATTTTCATACCGAGCTAAAAAAAACGGAGGAGAACACAGAACAGAGACACACACGGAGAAAACAATCACAGACAGCACCAATAGCTAGTTCAAGTGTTTGTCGCAAATGTGGGAAGTCCCCCTTTTCCACAGATGGAAAGATTGCCCAGCAAAGGATGCGGAATGCAGGAAATGTCACAGGAGAGGAACTTTTCAGCTGTCTGTCGATTAAAGCAAATGCATGAGGTTTCAGAGGAGGTACAAGCAGGACAGCATCTTTCTGGGAGAAGTAAAGGAAAACAACGCTGGCTGGCATTCAGACATTAAACTCAATGGGGAGATTGTGTCATTTAAACTAGTCACTGGGGCAGCAGTGACAGCTATCCCAACTAGGCTGTATAGCTATAGCAGAGATGGCCCTTTGCTCTCTACAAACAAAAAAACTGTACGGGCCCAGTAATACGATTTAACCAGTGGTAGTTCACTTGGTGATTAAACTGGAGAGTAAAGACAAAAGTGCCATCCAGCCTGTCTTCGCCAGACCGTTGCTGGGGCTGCCAGCAATTGAAGCATTGCAACTCATTGAGAGAGTGAGTGAACTGGAGGACCCAGGTGAGGTTTTCAAAAATAAATTCCCAAAAGTATTTTCTGGTCTAGGAAGGATAGAAGGTGACTACAAAATCCGCTTGAAAGAGGATGCTGTCTCCTATGCCCATACCACCCCCCGCCAGAGTAAAGGAAGAGTTGGGGAGGATGGAAGAAATTGGGGCGGTGTCTAAAATAGAGAGTCCCACAGACTGGCGTGCAGAGATGGTGGTGGTCCCAAAAGCCAATGGGGACATAAGGATCTGTGTGGACATGACTAAATTGAATGAGGCACTCTGCAGAGAGAGACACATCATACCATCAGTGGAGCAGTCACTGGCTCAGTTGGATGGCTCACAAGTCTTCACAAAGCTGGATGCCCGCTCAGATTTCTGGCAGATACCGCTGTCATCACAGAGTAGGGCACTCACAACGTTTATAACACCGTTTGGCCGTTACTGTTTTCATGTTTTGCCATTTGGAATCGCTTCCGGTCCTGAGCATTTCCAAAGACGCATGTCCCAGCTGTTGGATGGGCTGAGTGGCGTCATAGTCCATGCGGACGATGTGCTCGTGTGCGGAAGGGACAGAGCAGAACATGATGTAAGGCTCACAGCAGTTCTGACCCGACTCCAGGAGACTGGCCTGACACTCAATGAAAAATGCACTTTTGCACAATCAGAGGTCTTGTTCTTGGGGACACAAAATCATTTTGATTGGCTGTGCCTGGCTGCCCAGCGGGTGGGCCTGGCTGCCTAGTGGGTGGGCCTACACACTCCCAAGCCCACCCATGGCTTCACCCCCTGCCCAGTCATGTGAAATCCAGATTAAGTCCTAATGAATTTATTTCAATTGATTGATTTTCTTATAAGAACTGTAACTCTGTAAAATCATTGAAGATTGGGTTTATAGAGCAATCAACGCAATTATCACGACATAGGTTGGGTTTATAGAGCAATCAACGCAATTATCACAACATAGGTTGGGTTTATAGAGCAATCAACGCAATTATCACAACATAGGTTGGGTTTATAGAGCAATCAACGCAATTATCACGACATAGGTTGGGTTTATAGAGCAATCAACGCAATTATCACAACATAGGTTGGGTTTATAGAGCAATCAACGCAATTATCACAACATAGGTTGGGTTTATAGAGCAATCAACGCAATTATCACAACATAGGTTGGGTTTATAGAGCAATCAACGCAATTATCACAACATAGGTTGGGTTTATAGAGCAATCAACGCAATTATCACGACATAGGTTGGCTTTATAGAGCAATTGGCTTTATAGAGCAATCAACAATTATCACAACATAGGTTGGGTTTATAGAGCAATCAACACAATTATCACAACATAGGTTGGGTTTATAGAGCAATCAACGCAATTATCACAACATAGGTTGGGTTTATAGAGCAATCAACACAATTATCACAACATAGGTTGGGTTTATAGAGCAATCAACACAATTATCACAACATAGGTTGGGTTTATAGAGCAATCAACGCAATTATCACAACATAGGTTGGGTTTATAGAGCAATCAACACAATTATCACAACATAGGTTGGGTTTATAGAGCAATCAACACAATTATCACAACATAGGTTGGGTTTATAGAGCAATCAACGCAATTATCACAACATAGGTTGGGTTTATAGAGCAATCAACACAATTATCACAACATAGGTTGGGTTTATAGAGCAATCAACGCAATTATCACAACATAGGTTGGGTTTATAGAGCAATCAACGCAATTATCACAACATAGGTTGGGTTTATAGAGCAATCAACGCAATTATCACAACATAGGTTGGGTTTATAGAGCAATCAACGCAATTATCACAACATAGGTTGGGTTTATAGAGCAATCAACGCAATTATCACAACATAGGTTGGGTTTATAGAGCAATCAACGCAATTATCACAACATAGGTCGTAATATGGCTTTTTTTTGTTTTTCCTTTATTTAACCAGGCAAGTCAGTTAACAACTAATTCTTATTTTCAATGACGGCCTAGGAACAGTGGGTTAACTGCCTGTTCAGGGACAGAGCGAGCTGACCTTGTCAGCTCGGGGGTTTGAATTTGCAACCTTCCGGTTATTAGTCCAACGCTCTAACCACTAGGCTACCCTGCCCCAGTGACTTAACCCGCTCACCGCTACTGCTTTAAGAGCCGCAAAACGAGCAGCAACGCTCCTCAGGGTGTGAACTCTGTGGATTTGGAAAGTAGAAGTGCTCCTGAGTAGAATGGATCCCCTTTTACTGCGACACAACGTACAGGCAATTATGTACAGTCCAATAAATGATGAGAGTACACACACACACACACCAAAATTGTTGACCATTTAAATATCAACAATTGTACACATTTTTCATTTATTTTCGCCCAAATTATTAATTTACAAAGTATACAAGGACTGGACTATTATTCTGAAAGATTCCAAAACTCGTGACACGGAAGTGCTTAGTTATGCCAGAGCTATTATAGAATGAGGAGATAAGAATCTCAGCTGGATCTGAATGTCGACCCATATGCAGTGGTGTAAATAAAGTACTTTAAAGTACTATTTAAGTCGTTTTTTGGGGGGGATATCTGTACTTTACTTTACTATTTATATTTTTCACAACTTGCATTTTTACTCCCCTTCAGTCCTAAAGAAGATCGTGTACTTTTTACTCCATACATTTTCCCTGACACCCAAATACATTCTGAATGCTTAGCAGTTCAGTAAAATTGTCAAATTTACCCACTTTATCAAGAGAAAGTCCCTGATCATCCCTTCTGCCTCTGATCTGGCAGACTCTCTAAACACAAACGCATCGTTTGTAAATTATGTCTGAGTGTTGGAGTGTGCCCCCTGGCTATCCATACACTTAAAAAACAAGAAAATGGTGTCTGGTTTGCTTCATATAAGGAATCTGAAATTATATTATAATTTTACTTTTGATACTTAAGTATGTGTAAAAACCAAATACTTTTAGACTTTTACTCAAGTAGTATTTTACTGGGTGACTTTCACTTCTACTTTTCTATTCAGGTATTTAAACTTTTACTGAAGTTTGACAATTGGGTACTTTTTCGATCTCTGCCAACATGAATGTCGACCAATGTGTTGCGTCACGTGGTTGTAAAAAACGAATCGGCACGCAATTCCTTCTTAAAAGTCAGGGAATGGGTCGAGACACCGGCCTATTTTCCTCAATAGTACGTCATGTCATGATTTTAAAGCTATACGATATCACAGGGAACAAGTTAATTATCTCACACCCCGATAAATTTTTTTTTTGAATGTTGTACTTCTTGTTCACGTAATTCATGCTAATGTTGGGTTTTTGAGCTGGAGCCCAATGGACTCCCATTCACTTCCTTAAAGGAGTTGTCCAATAATCACCCAGAATGCACCACGCGGCCCATTGACGAAGCATGGGCAACATAATCAATGGTCCTTAACACGATTACACTGGAGTTTCTCATCTCCATAACTGTATCTCTGGTTATTCTTGCCCGCTTCACAACGGTATCAATACCAAAGATGGTGGACGCCATTCTTATTTGATTGAAGCAAGAATTTTTGGAATATAGCTAGTCAGTAAAGCATTAGGTGTCGGGATTATTCAAACGATGTAGTTAGTTCGTCGTCAGGGTTGCATAGCTTAGTTACTGTTATGTACCTGGTCTTCAGATTGCTACTTTTTTTACTTGGGTTGCTAGCTGCTCAATAGCTCCTGCTAACTCATTTGAATCTCTGCTCAAACATCGTCGATACAGGAATAAAACGACAATTGTTTTCTGTATGGTACGAACAGGCAGGGGACTCTACATATAATTAATGAGCTGCTGTACCTAATGTTCCTGTTATGTTATTTAGCTAGCTAGCTTCTAAAATTCCAAATTGTAACCTTCAAAATAAAAGTCCTCATTTGTGGGAAACCTTTTCAATTTAAATGGTATTAAAGATCACTAATATTGTTATATTATATTGTTCTATGAAGTAAACATGAAATGGTGACGGGGAAATATAGAACATTTAAACATTTGATGGACTTGACAGAAATAGAATGTCACGACATATTTGAAAGGCTTTCGTCCCCGTTAGGACGGGGTTCGTTTTACTGGGGGAGATCGCGTAAAGTAATTATGAGCACAGAACTCAACTAACCGAATTTTTTTCCCCTTGCGAATCTGGCATGTCCAGTAATTTTCACATGGAGGGAGAATAATAATTCTAGCCGGAATAACCTACAGTCTTTTTTTGTTGTTGTTGCAAACTCCAAGATCCTCTGATAGTACTTATCCTTAGCGAATCGACATCACTGTGTTTTGAGCGCTATTACAGTGTTTAATAGGTGCTGCTTGCAGTTTGGGTAAGAACATGGGAACAAAGGCTGTGCAGTGCTTGCTATGTACATAGCCTACAGATTAATTCAATGTGTCTGTCATATATAAACCTTCCTAGTGCCTATTTCTCTTTTTAAAAGATTAAATGCATGCTATTCTGCCAATGAATTGATAAATGGCCAAATACAACAGCTTGAAATAGATGTCAGCGTACAGTTCACGGTTCTTATTGGTATTATTTAGATTTTCTCCAATCTTAATGCATGTCAATATTATATTAGGCTATCCATAGACACGTTGCAATATCTGCACGCCTAGAACAGCCTCCAGGCTTCTATCATAACGGTCAAGTTTGAACGAGGAAAAATATAAATAAATTACAGGGGGCAGTTTGGTAAAAAACTGATCTCGTCCGAGTTGACCTTTACACCATGTCTGCCTATTTTTACACAGGTGACCTCACAAAGAGATTCCATTGTTCTGGTGACAGGAAGAAGATCTGGTGTTCTGAGATAACGCTCACCCTGGAATAACTGGCCAAACAGCACCTCCTGAAGCTTCCTGTGTGGTGCAGCGGTCTAAGACACTGCATCTCAGTGCTAGAGGTCATCACTACAGACCCTGGTTTAATTCCAGGCTGTATCACAGCGGTCTAAGACACTGCATCTCAGTGCTAGAGTTCGTCACTACAGACACCCTGGTTCTATTTCAGGCTGTATCACAACCGGTCGTTATTGGGAGTCCCATAGGGTGGCGCACAATTGGCCCAGTGTCGTCCGGGTTTGACCCGGTGTAGTCCATCATTATAAATAAGAATTTGTTCTTAACTGACTTGCCTAGTTAAATAAAAACTACAACTCCCAGTGTAAAGGGAGATATAGGAGACACCTCACATTAGTGACAGCTACGGTCAATAACCAGTTGTTGTAGATTTTTTTTAAACCAAGAAACATTCTAACTCTGCTGAGACAAAATGAGTTCAGAGAAGGAAACGTTGATGGATGAAATCGAAAAGAGTTTATGGAATTTAACTGAGGACAATTTACGTTACCTGTGTGAACGGTGTGGATTAGATGGCTCTGAAATTAAAGGGATGAATCATCGCTTATTAAGGCGTAAAGTCATGGAGGAAATGTGGGACAATACGGATTCAATGAAATCAGAGGAGCAGGGAATGTCTTGGTTAGTCCAACTGAAAGAGGACATCAGGAGGACACAGGAGGAGGGTAGCAGTGCACTTATGAGTCCCAGCCAATCAGATGACGTAGACTGGAATGAAGAGGGAGGAACTAGGTTGCCTAGCAACAGACTGGAGGCTAAATCTGATCTAGAGAGGCACACACCAGAGCAGAGGGAGAGTGATGTGACTACTTCCCAGTCTGAAAGTGTTTTTCTCAAACCACACGTGTGCACTAAATGTGGAAAGGGATTCCATCAGGCCGGCTGTCTTAAGAGACACCTGAGGACTCATACGGGGGAGAAACCATTTGTTTGCCCTTGTTGTGGGAGGGCTTGGAGTGATTCTGGAAACTTAAAGAGACACATGAGAAAAACTCACCCAGGAGAGGAGATGGTTGTTAAGAGGGTTGACACTCAGAGGAGTGACCCTACAGGAAGTAGGGAGGAAATTAATGTGGATTCAATTAAATCGGAGGAGCAGGGAACGTCTCGGTCACTCCAGCTGAAAGAGGAGGATGCTTGCGGTGCTCCCGTGAGTCCCAGACAGGCTCATGCTGATGATGTAGACTGCAACGTTGAGGACAGGGATTGGTTGCCTAGCATCGGACTGAAGGCGGAGCCCATGAGTCCCAGACAATCCGATGATGACGCTGCAGACCGCAAAGAAGAATGGAACGAAGCGGGAGGCGCTACGTTGCCTAGCGATGGACTGGAGGCGGAGTCGGCTCGAGAGCGCCACAGTTGCGTGAGTATTTCCCAGTCATTGTGTATTTTGTTCCCAACAGTCTTTCCTTGATTCCCCTTCTTTTTATAAATGCATTGGGAGGAGAATAACTGAGGCTCCACCTCTTGGACTTTGTCTTTCAAAGCATTTTGAGAAGGAGGCAGAGTAATCGAGGATGAGAGTCATCGAGGATGAGAGTCATTGAGGATGAGAGTCATCGAGGATGAGAGTCATCGAGGATGAGAGTCATCGAGGATGAGAGTCATCGAGGATGAGAGTAATCTAGGATGAGAGTAATCTAGGATGAGAGTAATCGAGGATGAGAGTAATCGAGGATGAGAGTAATTGAGGATGAGAGTAATCGAGGATGAGATTAATCGAGGAAAGACTCTTGAGACTTCAAAATTCCTTGACAGGAAGGAGAGTTTCCCACACTAAGGGTTTTTCTGGATCAAAAATGGACGTAGGGGGTGGGCGTGGCATGGGGGCGTGGCATGGGGTGTGTGGCATGGGGTGTGTGGCATAGGGGTGTGGCGTGGGGGCGTGGCAATGGGTACGGCATGGGGGCGTGGTATAGAGGCGTGGCAATGGGCGGGTTCGGCCCATTGGCTCAGTTGAATTTTGGACAGCATCTTAGAGGCCCCCATCTTGGCGGTCTACAGAATTCGTAGCATTTTTAAGCCAATTTTCTGCAACTCTTCAAATTTCTCCATGGAGCTGAGAGAGATTTTGCCGTTTGAAGCTAATTTCCCTGAACTCTATGCATTTTGCCATGGTTAATGATGTTTTATCTTGCTCAAACAAAGAAAATCTGAATCAATTCTGCTAAATGAATTGTTTTGGGCATTGTTTATTCTCCCTGACTGTCTAGTTTTTATTTTGATGATTGTTAGTTCTCAGATTATATTATTGATACATGTATCAGTCTGTTATCTTTTCTACATACTTTCTATTTGGTTTTAGTCCTTTACCCTGAAAGTGTTTTTCCAGGACTTCAATGACAGAAAAATCCCAGCACCCTGATTTTTGATTTCATGTCTATTTTTTCTGATTTCCAGGACAAGCCTCTCTTGCCCTCCTCCACCCTCGCAGAGTCCCTGAGTCGTGCCTCTCCCGGTGGCGCCTTATTGTGCGGTCTGAAGAGGGTGTCTGTGCGGCTTGTCGACTGCAGGAAGACACCGGGGCAGAGTGGCCTTCAAATACACAAGGCAACACAGACGGGAGAGAAACCCCACAGCTGGTCTAATGCTGAACAACACAAAACCCTCTCAGGAGACAGGCCTGGCTCACATATCTGTGATCACTGTGGGAATAATTTTACCACTGCTACCAATCTGAAAAGACACTTCCTGTATTTGTCTGGAGAGAAACCATACATGTGCTCTGAATGCGGAAAGAGATTCACGCAGGCCGGCAGTCTTAAGATACACCAGAGAACTCATACTGGGGAGAAACCGTACATCTGCCCTCGTTGTGGGAAGGCTTGGAGTGATTATGGAAACTTAAAGAGACACATGAGAAGGCATACTGTTAAACAATACACAGTGAAACCTCACCACTGCTCGGATTGTGGGAAACAGTTCATTGTAAAATCAAGCCTTAAACATCACCGGCTAGTTTTTCACACAGATCACCCTCACTGCTGTGGTCAATGTAAGAAGAGCTTCATAACTGCAGAAAGACTGGAATCACACATAAAAACACAACACCCGCCAAGGGATCCTCTGAAGAACCCACATGTGTGCTCTGAATGTGGAAAGGGATTCCATCAGGCCGGCTGTCTTAAGAGACACCTGAGAACTCATACGGGGGAGAAACCGTTTGTTTGCCCTCGTTGTGGGAGGGCTTGGAGTGATTCTGGAAACTTAAAGAGACACATGAGAAAAACTCACCCAGGAGAGGAGATGGTTGTTAAGAGGGTCGACACTCAGAGGAGTGAGCCTACAGAGAGTAGGGAGGAAATGAATGTGGATTCAATTAAATCGGAGGAGCAGGGAACGTCTCGGTCACTCCAGCTGAAAGAGGACATCAGAAGGATACTGGTGGATGCCAGCGGTGCACCAATGAGTCCCAACCAAGCCGATGATTATTCTGAAGACTGTGACGAGGGAGGAACTTGGTTGCCTAGCAAAAGACTGGAGGCGAAATCTGATCTAGAGAGGCACACGCCAGAGCAGAGGGAGAGTGATGTGACTACTTCCCAGTCAGAAAGTGTTTTTCTCAAACCACACTTGTGCACTAAATGTGGTAAGGGATTCAAAAAAAACGGCTGTCTTAAGAGACACCTGAGGACTCATACGGGGGAGAAACCATTTGTTTGTTCTTGTTGTGGGAAGGCTTGGAGTGATTCTGGAAACTTAAAGAGACACATGAGAAAAACTCACCCAGGAGAGGAGATGGTTGTTAAGAGGGTCGACACTCAGAGGAGTGAGCCTACAGAGAGTAGGGAGGAATTGAATGTGGATTCAATTAAATCGGAGGAGCAGGGAACGTCTCGGTCACTCCAGCTGAAAGAGGAGGATGCTTGCGGTGCTCCCGTGAGTCCCAGACAGGCTCATGCTGATGATGTAGACTGCAACGTTGAGGACAGGGATTGGTTGCCTAGCATCGGACTGAAGGCGGAGCCCATGAGTCCCAGCCAATCCGATGATGACACTGCAGACCGCAAAGAAGAATGGAACGAAGCGGAAGGCGCCCTTCGTTGTGGGAAGGCTTGGAGTTAATAAAGAGACCCATGAAAAAAGCTCAACCACCACCCAATCAGCATGTCCATTATCCCTACCTAATCAGCATGTCCCTTATCCCTACCCACCAACCAATCAGCATGTCCCTTATCCCTACCCACCACCCAATCAGCATGTCCCTTAGCCCTACCCACATCAGACACCATGGTAACCTGGTTTACACCTGTCCAATCCCTTACAGGTGTGTTTACTACTTCAAGGAAACAAGATGTGAAGCGTGTGTTTTTTTTTAAAGGGGGGTATATTTGATGTTGTAATTGTTTCTAATAGAGACAGGTTAGAAGTAGAGACAGAGACAGATGAGGAGGGAAGACAGTGAGGAGTAGATGCAGGGATTGAACCCTGGTCTCCAGTGGGGAGGCTGAGGCATACATAGAGCATCCAGCTGTGCTACCACAAGACTACAGGCTATGTACAGAAGGAAGCATTTCTAAAGTATTGGAACACTGCCCTAGACTCCTGTCCCAAATAACACCTTATGCGCTATATAGTGCACTACTTTTGACCCCTGCCCATCGGGGTGCCATTTTGGATTCAGGATGTCCCAAACCCCAACCTACCACGTGCCCTTGCTTGGCCCTCACTAGTGCTGTGGCGGTCAGCAGGTGATTGTCAAGTAAATAACTGCCGGTCTCATGGCAATTGACCATTTAATTATCATAAACATGTTTAGCCTACAAGCCACTGATTCGGACCTTTGGGCTCCCTAGTGGCGCAGCGGTCTAAGGCACTGCATCTCAGTACTACAGGCGTCACTACAGACCCTGGTTCGATTCCAGGCTGTAGCACAACTGGCCTTGATTGGAAGTCCCATAGGGTGGCACACAATTGGCCCAGCGTAGTCTGGGTTAGGGTTTGGCTGGGATAGGCCGTCATTGTAAATAAGAATTTGTTCTTAACTGACTTGCCTAGTCAAATAAAAAATACATTTAAAAAAGGTATAAACATTTAATATAATATATCACAATTGAACATAGCTTAATAAAATATAAATGATATTTTCCCCAAACGATTTCAAAGGAAGTGCACACATGCACTCAACTCTGTGTTGAGAGGTTAACAAAGAAACCGGTTCTCTCATATGCTTCATTCAGAGTTATTTATTCGACTTTAATTGTGATATGTTCTTATTCTTAATATATTATAAGGCTGCCTGATGGCACTCGGATGATTTGAAAAAAAAGTCGCAAGCAGAACACACTTCATCAGTCTCTCATTCACAATTTGGACAAGCACTTGACAATATTCTCAGCAGGCCTCGAGTTTCCCGGTGGCATCCCCCTTGTGTGGCTGAAATGCCCCATAAAAAAGAAAATGGGTGCCTTTTACGGCCAATGTGGGTTTTATAATAATTATAATTACTCTCACTCACATGATCCTTCAGATGTAGCCAATGCCTGTCACGTGATTGGTCCATCTCACAGTCATTTCAGCTAAGAAGTAATGAAGACAGACACATCGGGGGGGCGTAACTGCACGCGTCCAATGCCTGTCACGTGATTGGTCCATCTCACAGTCATTTCAGCTAAGAAGTAATGAAGACAGACACATCGGGGGGGCGTAACTGCACGCGTCCAATGCCTGTCACGTGATTGGTCCATCTCACAGTCATTTCAGCTAAGAAGTAATGAAGACAGACACATCGGGGGGCGTAACTGCGAGCGTCCAATTCCGAGGCGCATATTGAAAATGTTAGAGAGCTGTCCACATTTTACTTTTCGTCAGCCAATCAGATGAGTCGGTCTAACCAACAGCACTAGCTTATGCCCAATGTACTATCCCCCCATAGTGCAAAAGTTGACCTATGCTATTGGTCAACTGTTCTTCTGTGCAAGAAATAAATATGCCAAACATACTGTAGGACAGTTGTGGGATGCGACAGATCCCAATTGAATACAGCAACTCACATCCAATTTGTTTTCTTAAAGCAGTGAGGCTGATGCAACAGATCAGAACGTTTAGCTTACAATGTTGATAAACTATTAAGGCTTTTTCTATTCGGTTTTTTCTTCACATTAGAAGCGTATCAATGTGCACACGGTGGTAGACTATTAGTGCGAATGTTCCAAAATGCAATCAATTAGCAGGAAAACACTGTTCCCGAAAGTGAAGGCAGATGTGATTGTGCATTTAATAGTTTATTATAAAAGGTGCATATTTATGGTGAAAATTATCTTCCCCAAACGTGACACTCACACAGCTTATGTCTGCCAGTTAGGCTCTACACTGGTTATAAAACTCACACAGCTTATGTCTGCCAGTTAGGCTCTACACCGGTTATAAAACTCACACAGCTTATGTCTGCCAGTTAGGCTCTACACCGGTTATAAAACTCACACAGCTTATGTCTGCCAGTTAGGCTCTACACCGGTTATAAAGCGGTTTAATATTTATTATTATTTACCTTTATTTAACTAGGCAAGTCAGTTAAGAACAAATTCTTATTTTCAATGACGGCCTAGGAACAGTGGGTTAACTGCCTGTTCAGGGGCAGAACGACAGATTTGTACCTTGTCAGCTCGGGGATTTGATCTTGCAACCTTTCGGGTTACTGGCCCAACGCTTTAACCACGAGGCTACCTGCACTCCCTGTGCTTCGTTTTAAGGAGTTATTTGGCCACTTTAGTTGTGATAAAAAAACCTTATCAAAACATATAGGCCTATGGGCTGGGCTACATACGGTGTGCGACCTACGATTTGAAGAAGTCGCAAAAAAATGCATGAGTTATTCCTCGCCTTACTGCACAAGCTGGGCGTCATTCACAAGTGATAATACATAATTCACAGGTGATAGGCTAATATTGTCACCCATCAGACTATTTTTAATTTAATCTTGTCTTTACATATACTAAATAATATGTGTGTGAAATTAGTTTTGATTTAGAATGGACCATTATCATGCACCTGTATCGAAACAGGGGTATGGGGGGGGGAGAATGTCAACTATGCACTTAAATAGCAAAATGGAGGACGCTTTTCCCCGTGGTTCATCTTCATGCCAGCCAGGTAGGCTATACTCCTGTTGTAAAAGAGAAGCAATGTGCTTAATATTAGGAAAGTTTATAAATATAATAGGCCTAGCCTATAGAAAGCTGATGGGATCCTCCTCTTTTTAATAGAGGCCATCACTCTGTTTTCTCACGCAGTTACATAGCCTATAGAAATGTTGCGCAACATGAGCTCATGGGTTCTCATGAAGTGTTTTGATGAGATGTTTTAATACATTTACATTGATGTCAGAGTGATTTAAAGGGACGATACAGTGCTGAGTACCAGGCAGTTAGTTTGGTAGGTTACTAATGACCATCAGTAGCATCAGAGAAGCCTAATTACCGTGTCTAAACTGTCACGTGGAATTTGACTGTCTTCGTGACTAGTGACCTCTGGTCTGGTGGTAATACCGTCACCTTGACAACCCCTCCATGTTGGCAGATCTAGGGACAAGATGACTGAGGTTACCAAAGACAAAACGGCTGAATGTAGAACTATATACAGCTGACTTCCTGTATACAGCCGACTTCCTGTATACAGCCGACTTCCTGTATACAGCCGACTTCCTATCATTGGACCACTGGAGAAGGGCCCAATCCCAAGTTGACATCTAGACCTTATGCACTTGTGGAGATGTAAGATAATCTAATTGGTTGTAAGCAATATGGTATTACTTCCACCTAGCCTATCAGAGAGCAACGTGGAGCTATTACCAGATTGCTTACACCTGACAAAACCTCTCCGATCTCCACAAGTGCATATGGCATAGGGTCTAGGGGGCGTTTAGGATTGGGCCCATTGGGTCAATGTGTCTTGATTTCTGGTTTTAAAAGACTTGTCAGCAATCTTACCACCATGACTAGTTCATTCTAAATTCACAATGCATTGCTGTTGTATCCTGTATGTATAACTTGGAATATAATTATATTTTGTAAATCTATCTCAAACTGAAATTATTCTTGCTCGGCTCCCTGTTCAAGTTGAGTTCACATTTTAGCCGGGGAGTTTTTGTATTAAGAGTTGATGTTTAGATGTTTTTGTTTTTGTAGTGGTTGTGAACACCCCTTCAAATGAGTGGATTTTGGCTATTTCAGCCACACCCGTTGCTGACAGGTGTATAAAATCGAGCACACAGCCATGCAATCTCTATAGACAAACATTGGCAGTAAAAGGTCCTTACTGAAGAGCTCAGTGACTTTCAATGCGGCATCGTCATAGGATTCCACTTTTCCAACAAGTCAGTTCATCAAATTTCTGCCCTGCTAGAGCTGCCCCGGTCAACTGTACGTGCTGTTATTGTGAAGTGGAAACATCTCGGGACGTCTCAGCCGCGGAGTGGTAGGCCACACAAGCTCACAGAACGGGACCGGCGAGTGCTGAAACAACCAGTGCGTAAAAATCGTCTGTCTTTGGTTGCAAAACTCACTACCGAGTACCAAACTGCCTCTGGAAGCAACATCAGCACAATAACTTCATGAAATGGGTTTCAATGGCTGAGCAGCTGTACACATGCCTACGAAAAGTAATGGTCTGTGGCTGTTTTTCATGGTTCAGGCTTAGGCCCTTTAGTTCCAGTGAAGGGAAATCTTAACACGATAGCGTACAATGACATTCTAGATGATTCAACTTTGTGGCAACAGTTTGGGGAAGGCCCTTTCCTGTTTCAGAATGACAATCCTCCTGTGCACAAAGCGAGGTCCATTCAGAAATGGTTTGTCGAGATCGATGTGGAAGAACTTGCCTGCACAGAGCCCTGACCTCAATCAGCCAGGCCTAATCGCAAGCCAGGCCTAATTACAAGCATCATTGCCCGACCTCACTAATGTTTGTGCCTGAATGGAAGCAAGTCCCCGCAACGATGTTCCAAAGCCGTCCCAGAAGAGTGGAGGTTGTTATAGCAACGGGGGGGGGGGGGGGGGGGGGGAACACCAACTAGAGTTAATAAAAATGGTGACAGCAATCGTTTTAGTCATGTAGTGTATGTTGTCCATTTCAAAGAATGTTTGGAATTTATTGCTGAACACCAACTAGAGTTAATAAAAATGGTGACAGCAATGTGTTGTTGGAGTAGATCTTTGAGTAAGAAGGTTTATGCATAACCAAGGGTCCTAGTATAACGAAGGGTTCAAGCGTCACAGGCAAAGTGTATGTATGTAGTGTCACATCAACATTTTGTGAGGACAGAAATGTAAGAAAATCTTAGATTTGTAATTATTTGTTAATTGATCAATAATGACAAAGGTGAAACTCTAGCTTCAGTTAGATAACAATAGTCATATGTGTAATTTTAACATAAACACAAATTAATCCGGATAAGATTGCTAATCTACCATTATTTGACACCTATCTAAAAAATGTGAATCTTCATTTCAGTCTGTCTTACATGGCTTTTGCATTGGGTGACCGTTGATAGCGTGAAAAGACAAATTAAAATTGCTGTTCAAAATGGTGGGGGGGAACACCCATTATAACATGTTCAGTTATGCTCACGGCACGACTGATAAACCCACACTGTACATTCGAGCTAGAAAGCGCGTATTCGTGATTCGTGCATAGTACGGCTTTTATTTTGTCGTAGCCATATTTTGATTGACGTCGTGTCAAAAACGTCACTACGCCGGAAGTGTTGGAAAGATTAAAATCCTCTTGAGTGACAGCGGCGGTTTGGTACATTGTATTTTTTGTCTTTCTGTAGGGATGGAGGTGACACGAACAAGTAATTCACCTCTTTATGCACCCTTATAGATAATATACACAAAGATTATAGTCGTATGCTATTAGATACACAAACTTAGCTGTGGTTTCTCACCGCACAATCATGATTCCGTTCATTTCCGCGAGGTTGTGAATGCTAACCCGCTAACTAGCATTAATAGCTAGCTTGCGTGGTGAGTAAACCACCAACGCATGTTGGCTGATTGCTGTTTTTGTATTACAGATTTCAAAGACAGTTTAAGCACTGTGTACAGCGCAATAGAGGAAGCAGACTTTCTCGCAATCGATGGGGAATTTTCAGGTAAGTCATTGTTAGCTATCTATTTAACTGGCAAACATTTTATAGTTCCATCTTAACTAGCTCGCTGGCCAACCCGTTTCCGTGGCTGCTACAAGCCACACACACGCAGTCGGTTTTGAACTCTTGACATCTTCATCATGTTCTAGTTAATACAGTAGAAAATATACTCTATTCGGTTTCAGGTATTAGCGATGGGCCCAACGTCAGCGCACTGACTAACGGGTTGGACACGCCAGAGGAGCGCTACATGAAGCTAAAAAAGGTAACAGTCAAGAGAGACATGCGTTTAGAGTTGGGGGGCAATGCGGTTTCTGCATTATGCTGCATTTACTTGACACTACAACGTTTTATGGCAGCCATGTTTGTTCCCCGTTAGTTTAACATGGAGAATATTTAACAATGTAACCCCAGCTTTTATTTCTTTCATCACATCCCCAGTGGGTCAGAAGTTTACATACACTCAATTAGTATTTTGTAGCATTGCCTTTAAATTGTTTAACATGGGTCAAACGTTTTGGGTAGCCTTCCACAAACTTCCCACAGTAAGTTGGGTAAATTTTGGCCCATTCCTCCTGACAGAGCTGGTGTAACTGAGTCAGGTTTGTAGGCCTCCTTGCTCGCACACGCTTTCTCAGTTCTGCCCACAAATTTTCTATAGGATTGAGGTCAGGGCTTTGTGATGGCCACTCCAATACCTTGACTTTGTTGTCCTCAAGCCATTTTGCCATAACTTTGGAAGTATGCTTGGGGTAAATGTCCATTTGGAAGACCCATTTGCAACCAAGCTTTAATTTGATGATGTCTTGAGATGTTGCTTCAATATATCCACATCATTTTCGTCCCTCATGATGCCATCTATTTTGTGAAGTGCACCAGTCCCTCCTGCAGCAAAGCAGCCCCACAACATGATGCTGCCACCTCTGCGCTTCATGGTTGGGATGGTTTTCTTTGGCTTCTTAGCCTCCCCCATTTTCCTCCAAACATCACAATGGTCATTATGGCCAAACAGTTCTGTTTTTGTTTCATCAGACCAGAGGACATTTCTCCAAAAAGTACAATCTTTGTCCCCATGTGCAGTTCCAAACTGTAGTCTGGCTTTTATAGTGGTTTTGTAGCACTGGTTTCTTCCTTGCTGAGCGTCCTTCAGGTTATGTCGATATAGGACTTGTGTTACTGTGGATATAGATACTTTTGTACCTGCTTCCTCCAGCATCTTCACAAGGTAATTTGCTGCTGTTCTAGGATTGATTTTCACTTTTTGCGCCAAAGTACGTTCATCTCTAGGAGACAGAATGTATCTCCTTCCTGAGCGGTATGACGGCTGTGTGGTCCCATGGCGTTTATACTTGCAATTCAATTAGCCTATCAGAAGCTTCTAACGCCATGACATTTTCTGGAATTTTCCAAGCTGTTTAAAGGCACAGTCAACTTAGTGTATGTAAACTTCTGACCCACTGGAATTGTGATAGTGATTTACAAGTCAAATATTCTGTCTGTAAACAATTGTTGGAAAAATTACTTGTGTCATGCACAAAGTAGATGTCCTAACCGACTTGCCAAAACTATAGTTTATCAAGAAATGTGTGGAGTGGTTGAAAAACGAGTTTTAATGACTCCAACCTAAGTGTATGTAAACTCCACACTGTATATAACTAATATAGCTTGCATAACTTTTTATATCATGGCTGAATTTGATCATGGTTTTCAGGTGTTTTGATTCCTGGAGTCTGTATGTATGGGCCACAACAAGGCCATGTGCTATCGGTCCTGCTTTAAATGTACACTTGAGACTCTCTCCTCTCCTCTGGCTCTCCACCCCCACTCTCTCTCTCTATCCAGCATTCCATGGACTTCTTGCTGTTTCAGTTTGGACTGTGTACGTTCACATATGACCAGGCAGAGTCCAAGTGAGTGGGATTTCTCTCTCCGATTTAACATTTAACAAGCAGTCGGTTTTGAACTGAGTTACATCTGAGTAACATGAAGCTTCTCAGAGTAGGAGTGCTGATTTAGGATCCGTTTTTAGCCTTTCTGATTGTTCTGAATGAGACTCCATATGGACCTGATCCTATATCGGCCCTCTTAAGCTTGACGCATAGGACCCGTGACCTGACCCCAGATCAGTTAGTGATTTATCCAACTCTTCTCTGCTGTGTTACACTGTCATAACAAACGGGTTGTGTCTGAAATACTGATCTGGGACCAGCTGATATAGTCTGATATAGTGTTAAATAGAAAGTCTAAGTCAGCTATATTGAATGATGTGATCTCTATGCAGGCTATAGGAATGTTTAACCTACCTGACCTGCTGTTCTTTCTCTCCTGGTGTTTTTGTCCCCACAGGTACGTCATCAAGACTTTTAATTTTTATATATTCCCAAAGCCGTTCAACAGAACCTCCCCAGACACCAAGTTCATCTGCCAGGTTAGAAAACCGTTGGTCTGTCTTATTTTATCCGGGTGGTACAAGCATTTCTTATTGGTGCTTCCACAACCTGCATCGCTTGCTGTTTGGGGTTTTAGGCTGGGTTTCTGTACAGCACTTAGAGATATCAGCTGATGTAAGAAGGGCTATGTAAATACATGGGGAGTGACGACCTAAACCTGTCCAATCAAATCCTGTTTCAGCCCGTTATGTAAATACACGTGATTTGATTGGACAGGTTTAGGTCGTCACTCCCCGTTTCTGCCTGTTATGTAAATACACGTGATTTGATTGGACAGGTTTAGGTCGTCACTCCCCGTTTCAGCCCGTTTGCTTCCTTTCCATCCCTGGAGAACAGGACCCATGTTGCCCCTGGTAGTGCGTTGGTAAATATGTCTGTGTTTTGTTATTTCAGAGTTCCAGCATTGACTTCCTGGCCAGTCAGGGTTTTGACTTCAACAAAGTGTTCCGTCACGGTAGGTGGCTTTCTGTCTGGTTGCCGTAGAAATCCCAACTAGGACAATAAATCGGTTGATGGATTGAAGCTACTCTAGCTAACCCCTCTGTTCTGGATGCTCTAGGAATTCCAACTAGGGCAATAAATCGATTGATGGATTGAAGCTACTCTAGCTAACCCCTCTGTTCTGGATGCTCTAGGAATTCCAACTAGGGCAATAAATCGATTGATAGATTGAAGCTACTCTAGCTAACCCCTCTGTTCTGGATGCTCTAGGAATTCCAACTAGGTCAATAAAGATGACTAAGTGATTGATTTAAAATAACCAACACTCCGCCATCTAACCCCGCCTCCTTTTCTGGTTGCCGTAGGGATCCCGTACCTGAACCAGGAAGAGGAAGTGCAGCTGCGGGAGCAGTATGAGGAGAGGCGGAGTCAGAGTAACGGATCAGGAAACCCCTCCTACATCTCCCCCAACTCAAACAAAGGCCCCGGTAGCATCCCCGAGGAGCACAGGGAGTACATCGGGCGGGTGGTGTAAGTTTAAACCTGACTCCCATTTCTAGTTACAACTTTAGACTGTAGTTGCATGTGGTGAGAGAGATGACAGCCTGGTCCCAAATCTGCCCCTTTCCCTAGCCACCTGCTGACACCAGATCCTCCAGCCGCCCCTTTCCCTCCCTAGCCACCCTCTGACACTAGTTCCTCCTACCGCCCCTTTCCCTCCCTAGCCACCTGCTGACACCAGTTCCTCCTTCAAATAAGGCAGCCACCTGCTGACACCAGATCCTCCTTCAAATAAGGCACGGTTTAAACTCCTCCAAACGGGTGTTACAGCCTCAGCGTGGAACCCGTCCTACGGTCCACGGTGAAGTCACATGGTACTGATTTATGTCTAGCGGAGCAGAAATCCATGGTAACAGTCCAGACAGGACCATTCAGCTCCAGCCCAGAACGCATCCCTGTCGTCATTTTGTTAAGTCTTCCTCCTGCCTCTTGTCCCTGGCAGAGAGAAGGTGGAATCTCTGTTCACTACCTCCGAGAAGACTGTGGACCTGGAGCCCTGCACTGGGTAAAGAAACGTGTCTGTGTGTGTGTGAGAAATGTGCATTTATACAACACTTATTTCAGTCTCAAAGGGCTTTACCCCCCCAGCAATATTTACCAGTGTTTTATTTATTAAAAACCTCCATTCCCCCTGTTCTGTTCTCTGCTCCACTCCAGGTTTCAGAGGAAGCTGATCTACCAGACTCTCAACTCCAAGTAAGTACGTTCTGTCCTTCAAGAGCAGCAATGTTCTAGAACTCTGCAGATATGATTCAGTGTTCCATCCCAAGAACACAGGGAGATGAATGAAATCCACATCCCAAGAACACAGGGAGATGAATGAAATCCACATCCCAAGAACACAGGGAGATGAATGAAATCCACATCCCAAGAACACAGGGAGATGAATGAAATCCACATCCCAAGAACACAGGGAGATGAATGAAATCCACATCCCAAGAACACAGGGAGATGAATGAAATCCACATCCCAAGAACACAGGGAGATGAATGAAATCCACATCCCAAGAACACAGGGAGATGAACGAAATCCACATCCCAAGAACACAGGGAGATGAATGAAATCCACATTCCCAAGAACACAGGGAGATGAATGAAATCCACATCCCAAGAACACAGGGAGATGAATGAAATCCACATCCCAAGAACACAGGGAGATGAATGAAATCCACATTCCCAAGAACACAGGGAGATGAATGAAATCCACATCCCAAGAACACAGGGAGATGAATGAAATCCACATCCCAAGAACACAGGGAGATGAATGAAATCCACATCCCAAGAACACAGGGAGATTAATGAAATCCACATTCCCAAGAACACAGGGAGATGAATGAAATCCACATCCCAAGAACACAGGGAGATGAATGAAATCCACATCCCAAGAACACAGGGAGATGAATGAAATCCACATTCCCAAGAACACAGGGAGATTAATGAAATCCACATTCCCAAGAACACAGGGAGATGAATGAAATCCACATCCCAAGAACACAGGGAGATTAATGAAATCCACATTCCCAAGAACACAGGGAGATGAATGAAATCCACATCCCAAGAACACAGGGAGATGAATGAAATCCACATTCACAAGAACACGGGGAGATGAATGAAATCCACATCCCAAGAACACAGGGAGATGAATGAAATCCACACCCCAAGAACACAGGGAGATGAATGAAATCCACATCCCAAGAACACAGGGAGATGAATGAAATCCACATCCCAAGAACACAGGGAGATGAATGAAATCCACATTCCCAAGAACACAGGGAGATGAATGAAATCCACACCCCAAGAACACAGGGAGATGAATGAAATCCACATCCCAAGAACACAGGGAGATGAATGAAATCCACATCCCAAGAACACAGGGAGATGAATGAAATCCACTTTTTGAATTGTTACCATTCTGCTATTTCTAAAACAGATGAATTAGGGTTTATAACTGTAGTTTTAACGCTGCTTAGTGACAGTTAATGTTTATAATAAAATGTTTATATAGTTCTAGTACTGAGTGTGTATATTGTACAGAGATGACATATCTTTATAGAAGGATAATGTTGATCTACTCTCCTTTAGGTTCCCAAAGGGTCTTCATGTGGAGACCTTGGAGACAGAGAAGGTCAGTCTGCCAGCTAGATCAGTGGTTCTCAAACCTCTCCTCGGGGAGCACCCCCAGCCAGTCCATGTATTTGATCTATTCCAGAGCCCTTACGGGTCTCGTGATCACGGCCGGTTGTGATACAGCCCGGGATCGAACCAGGGTCTGTAGTGACGCCTCTAGCACTTTCGATGCAGTGCCTTAAACCGCTAGCACACCTGATTAAACTAATCATTAAGACCTTTATACTAGGAATAAGGCTCCAGAATGGCGCAGCGATTTAAAGCACTACATTGAAGTGCTAGAGACGTCACTACAGACCCTGGTTCGATCCTGGGCTCTATCACAACAGGCTGTGATCAAGAGTCCCGTAGGGCAGCGCACAATTGGCCCAGCATCAACCGGGTTAGGGGAGGGGTAGGCCGTCATTGTAAAATAATAATTAGTTCTTAACTGACCCCCCCCCCCCCCCCCTGCCGGTGTTCTAGTCTGACTGTGGGACTGTCTCCAGTCAGTAGGTGTGAGTGATGCTGTGGGATTGTCTCCAGTCAGTAGGTGTGAGTGATGCTGTGGGATTGTCTCCAGTCAGTAGGTGTGAGTGATGCTGTGGGATTGTCTCCAGTCAGTAGGTGTGAGTGATGCTGTGGGATTGTCTCCGGTCAGTAGGTGTGAGTGATGCTGTGGGATTGTCCCCGGTCAGTAGGTGTGAGTGATGCTGTGGGATTGTCCCCAGTCAGTAGGTGTGAGTGATGCTGTGGGATTGTCTCCGGTCAGTAGGTGTGAGTGATGCTGTGGGATTGTCTCCAGTCAGTAGGTGTGTGTTGATGTACATTTATAGACGGGTGTATTATGTGATGATATAATGGGGTTTCAGAAAGAGCGCTACATCCAGATCAGCAAGGTGGACGACGAGGAGCGGAAGAGGAGGGAGCGGCAGAAACAGGAGAGAGAACAGGTGACGTTCCTTCTACCGTTTTTTCTATATAAAAAAAGCAAACCCAACATTCCAGAACATTCCCCCCTGTGGTGTTCTAGATGGAAGCAGTTTAAACACAGTAACTCCAGAATGACACGACCAGTTGAATTTTCTCCCGAAAGAAACACGATTAGGAGGCAACGTTTTGAATCTGGGAGATTACTTGTCCAATAAGAGACATTCCTTTGTAGTTTCTTTGCAATGTTTTGCTGTGTTTCCTACTGAACGTGACCCTCGTCAATCCTTCCAGGAGGAGCTGAATGACGCTGTGGGATTCTCCAGGGTCATACACGCCATCTCCAAATCTGTGAGTTACCCTGACAACCTGGTATCAAATGGTTTCGTTTTAATCTGTATCTTTTGTTACGTTGCGATGTACCAGTATATGCCAACTGCCTTTGCAATCCACCACTGAAACTATAAGGAATATTGTAGTTGAGTGAGTTCTCCTTGATCTCTCTTTGGGCGCTATACCTTTTAGGATGGGACTCATCTCTTTCCCCCCTCTCTCCAACCCAGGGAAAGTTGGTGGTTGGCCACAACATGCTGCTGGACGTCATGCACACCATCCATCAGTTCTACTGCGTACTGCCAGAGGTACAAAACACGCACCATTTTATATATGAACACAGTGGTTTATTTTTATATATATATTTTTTTTAATTTCACCTTTATTTAACCAGGTAGGCCAGTTGAGAACAAGTTCTCATTTACAACTGACCTGGCCAACATGAAGCAAAGCAGTGTGACACAGAGTTACACGTGGGATAAACAAGCATATAGTCAATGACACAATAGAAAAGTCTATATACAGTGTATGCAAATGAGGTGAGATAATGGAGTTAAGGCAACAAATAAGCCGTAGTGGTGAAATGATTTAGCAATTAAACACTGGAGTGATAGATGTGCAGAAGATGAATGTGCAAGTAGAGATACTGGGGGGCACAAAACGGATGGCACTGTGATAGACTGCATCCAATTTGTTGAGTAGAGTGTTGGAGACTATTTTGTAAGTGACATCGCCGAAGTCGAGGATCGGTAGGATAGTCAGTTTTACGAGGGTATGTTTGGCAGCGTGAGTGAAGGATGCTTTGTTGCGTAATAGGAAGCAGATTCTAGATTTCATTTTGTGAGTCTAGAAGGAGAGTTAACGGTTTAACCAGACACCTAGATATTTGTAGATGTTAGAACAGTCCAGAGTAGTGATGCTGGATGGGCGGGCAGATGCTGGTAGCGATCGTTTGAAGAGCATGCATTTAGGTTTACTTGCATTAAGAGCAGTTGGAGGCCACTGAAGCAGAGTTGTATGGCATTGAAGCTCGTCTGGAGGTTTGTTAAGTGTCCAAAGAAGGGCCAGAAGTATACAGAATGGTATTGTCTGCGTAGAGGTGGATCAGAGAATCACCAGCAGCAAGAGCAACATCATTGATGTATACAGAGAAAAGCGTTGGCCCGAGAATTTAACCCTGTGGCACCCCCATAGACTGCCAGAGGTCCGGACAACAGGCCCTCCGATTTGACACACTGAACTCTTTCTGAGAAGTAGTTGGTGAACCAGACGAGGCAGTCATTTGAGAAACCAAGGCTGTCGATTCTGCCGATAAGAATGTGGTGATTGACAGAGTTGAAAGCCTTGGCCAGGTCGATGAATACGGCTGCACAGTAATGTCTCTTATCGATGGAGGTTATGATATCGTTTAGGACCTTGAGCGTGGCTGAGGTGCACCCATGACCAGCTCTGAAACCAGAATGCATAGCAGAGAAGGTACGGTGGGATTCGAAATGGGATTCGGTGAGCTGTTTGTTAACTTGGCTTTCGATGACTTTAGAAAGGCAGGGTAGGATAGCTATAGGTCTGCAGCAGTTTGGGTCTAGAGTGTCTCCCCCTTTGAAGAGGGGGATTACCGTGGCAGCTTTTCAATCTTTGGGGATCTCAAACAATACGAAAGAGATGTTTAACAGGCTAGTAATAGGGGTTGCAACAATTTTGGCTGTAATTTTAGAGAGGGTCCAGATTGTCTAGCCCGGCTGATTTGTTGGGGTCCAGATTTTGCAGCTCGTTCAGAACATCAGCTTTATGGATTTGAGTGAAGGAGAAATGGGGGAGGCTTGGGAAAATTGCTGTGGGGGGTGGAGGGCTGTTGACCAGGGTAGGAGTGGCCAGGTGGAAAGCATGGCCAGCTGTAGAAAAATGCTAATTGAAATCCTCAATTATCGCGGATTTATAGGTGGTGACAATGTTTTCTATCCTCCGTGCAGTGGTCAGCTGGGAGGAGGTGCCCTTATTCTCCATGGACTTTACAGTGTCCCAGGAGGAGGTGCTCTTATTCTCCATGGACTTTACAGTGTCCCAGGACTTTTTGGAGTTTGTTGCAGGATGCAAATTTCTGTTTGAAAAAGCTAGCCTTTGCTTTTCTGACTGCCTGTGTATATTGGTTCCTAACTTCCCTGAGAAGTTGCATATCGCGGGGGCTATACGATGCTAATGCAGTACGCCACAGGATGTTTTTGTGCTGGTCAAGGGCAGTCAGGTCTGGAGTGAACCAAGGACTATATCTGTTCTTAGTTCTACATTTTTTTTTTAACGGGGCATGTTTATTAAAGATTGTGAGGAAAGCACTTTTTAAAGAATAACCAGTTGTATTCTACTGACGGAATGAGGTCGGAAACACAGTGGCTTAGAAGAACCCTGTTTATTTTCTATTTGACATTCTTTTCTTTCTTCCCCACAGGACCTGAATGACTTTAAAGAAGTCACTCAGTGTGTCTTCCCCAGGTAAATACATTTTGCTGTGTCAGGGTTTCGGTGGGTCTCCCCAGGTTAAAGACATACTGCTGTGTCAGGGTTTCGGTGGGTCTTCCCCAGGTAAAGACATTCTGCTGTGTCAGGGTTTCAGTGGGTCTTCCCCATTCTGCTGTGTCAGGGTTTCAGTGGGTCTTCCCCAGGTAAAGACATTCTGCTGTGTCAGGGTTTCAGTGGGTCTTCCCCAGGTATATACATTCTGCTGTGTCAGGGTTTCAGTGGGTCTTCCCCAGGTAAAGACATTCTGCTGTGTCAGGGTTTCGGTGGGTCTTCCCCAGGGTAAAGGGCATACTGCTACTACTTCTCTATGGGCCGTTCTGGCTCCGACAAGGCTTACCACTACTTTGACCTAACCTCTCTGGGAGTCAATCTATTTATCTGGGGCGCTGATAATCTAGAAACCTCTCCAGTAGCCCAGAGGTTGGAGAGGGGGACCAGCAGCTGGAAGAGCCGGCGACACACATGGGAATGAACTGGCAGCTGGAAGACTGCTGCTCTGATCCCTTGTACCATCTCCTGCCGTTGTGCAAGGCCCTTAACCCACCAGGTTTTTCACCCAGGAGCTCTGCTCTGCGTCTGACCCGGCGCCCCTCCCCCTCAATGCGGCGCCCCTCCCCCTCAATGCGGCGCCCCTCCCCCTCAATGCGGCGCCCCTCCCCCTCAATGCGGCGCCCCTCCCCCTCAATGCGGCGCGCCCCTCCCCCTCAACGCGCTGCCCCTCCCCCTCAATGCGTGTGTATATCTGGTGCTGTTGGACAGATGTTCCCCTCTAACCAACGGATCAAGTATCTTCTCTATTGTTTCCTCAGGCTGTTGGACACCAAGCTCATGGCCACTACGCAACCTTTCAAGGTAATACTATTTCCACTATTTAGATGTCAGGTTAAAGGATGTCATAGCCTCCCGGGTGGTGAAGTGGTTCAGGGCTGTGCCACCAGAGACTCTGAGTTCGCGCCCAGGCTCTGTCGCAACCGGCCGCGAACGGGAGGTCCTTGGGGCGACGCACAATTGGCCTAGCGTCGTCCGGGTTAGGGAGGGTTTGGCCGGTAGGGATATCCTTGTCTCATCGCGCACCAGCGACTCCTGTGGCGGGCCGGGTGCAGTGCACGCTAACCAAGGTCG
Source organism: Oncorhynchus clarkii lewisi (assembly GCF_045791955.1). Taxonomy (NCBI): domain Eukaryota; kingdom Metazoa; phylum Chordata; class Actinopteri; order Salmoniformes; family Salmonidae; genus Oncorhynchus; species Oncorhynchus clarkii. Next base: position 93,862 of record NW_027258101.1, on the reverse strand, counting down.
CCAGGTACACAGTGTTTCCTCCGACACATTGGTGCGGCTGGCTTCCGGGTTGGATGCCCGCTGTGTTAAGAAGCAGTGCGGCTTGGTTGTGTATCGGAGGATGCATGACTTTCGACCTTCGTCTTTCCCGAGCCCGTACGGGAGTTGTAGCGATGAGACAAGATAGTAGCTACTAACAATTGGATACCACGAAAAAGGGTAAATTAACAACAACAAAAAGGATGTCATGAAACCCCCTGTGGAAGTCTGAAGAATATTTATTGTGCCTTTTGTTATTTGAACCCTTCTAGGAGTTGATCAACATCACGTCTCTAGCAGAGCTGCAGAAACAGCTGAAAGAGAGCCCCTTCAAATCTCCTAAAGTTGGTAAGAGAACATGACGACGACTACGCCACGTTTAAGGAACAGGAAGTTATTTCAGAAGCTAATAGGGGAGGAGTATCTAACAAAATAACTACATCACATGAACTAAATCATATAGCTTTGAACATAATAGAAATGGCGGTACGTTTTGTGTACAAAATTCTAACTTGCTCAACCTTATATTGTCTTTAGTCGAGGACATCATTCTACAGCAGTGGTTCTCAACCAGGGGTACTAGGAGCCCCTGGCGGTACTAGACCTATCCACATGGGGTGCTTGAGAAGACTCCTAATACCATAGGCTTACTGTTAAAATGCAAGAGGGAGTACTTCAGGTGTACTCCGGACAGAGGAAATTATACTTGGTGTTTTAACCGAGGTTGAACCATTTGATCTATAGGACCTGTGTAGATACTGTGATGCAGTGGTATTCAACGTCGGGGAAGTGACTGCAGTGGGGCCACTTTTTTTAGGAGTACAGATTATTGTATGGGACCGTATACTAACAAACATCTAAGTTTTTATAGTCATTAGATTTTGGCGTCGCAAGCAGTAGCAGTGTGTGGACAAAATCAATGGGGGAAGCAGAGACAGAAAATAATGAAACATAAAACCAACCCGTGTTAGCATTTCCCAAACTCAATCCTCGGGACCCCAGGGGGTGCACGGTTTGGGGGGGGTGCACGGTTTGGGTGCACGGTTTGCTTCATGGTTTTTGGCTTATGGTTCTCACCCCTACCATAGACTTACACAGTAATTATGACAACATCCAGAGGACGTCCTCCAACCAATCAGAGCTCATGTGTGAACTGAACTGACATGTTGTCCATCCAATCAAAGGATCAGAGAACGTCAGAATCTAGTACCAAAAGTAGAAGCTACAGCTAGCTAGCACTGCGGGGAATCGTTGACTCAAAGAGAGAAATGCAATAGTTGAACATTTATGAACAAAGTCATTTCTTCCTAAATAAAGAAGCTAGAGATGAACTATTTTCAGTTTGACTCACGTAGCTAGCGAATGCAGTTACCTAGTGTTAGCCTACTGAAACACGCTGCTCAAATAGAGGGATGATATGCTAGCTAGCTGGCTAGGACTTTCCAACACAACACTGGAACTATTCCAAGTCAAGGTAAGCTTTTGGTTTTACTAATTTATTTGCCACTTGGGCCCGCCAATGTAAGTGCTAAACTGCTTACTTGCTGTACACTGTATCGTTACTGCATGATTGTAGCAGGTTTTACTAACGCGCTAGTTCTATTGGCTGTGTTGACTATGACGTTACTTTAGCTAATATGGTGACGACGCCGAAGTCCTTGTGTAGCGGTTATATGGTATGGCTTGGAAGTTTTTTGTTGTTGTCGCCTGGTCACACACCGCGCATGTGTTGTGCATTGGAGTCCACAAGCGAAGGGATAAGGTGAGAGGAGAGCGCATCGTTGTGAGAAGGAAAAACAACGTGGCTGCTATGAAAGTCAACACGTGATAAGGGGTGTATTCATTTAGCTGATTCTGTTGAACTTTTCTTAAACTGAAGCAAATGGAGCAAAACGGGTTACAATATACCTGAATTTGTCCAATAGAAACTCTCGTTTGCAACTTGGACTAATGATTACACCCTATATCAGCTTCGATGCAGGCAAGAGTGTGCAAGGCGGTATTGAATGTGTCACGGTCACCTCAAATGTTTATCTCGACCTGTGTTGCACCTAAGTTGTAAACTTTTATTCATAGGCTAGGTTGTAGCAACATCATGATGGGTACAGGGACCATTTGAGTATCATGTCGTAGCCTTGACCTATCGCTGTTACATTGAACAGGGTGAATGGAATATAATAATATGGTGTAATAGAAATAAGGCCAAGCTCATGGGGGAAAAAAACCCTGACTCGTGATAATGGCTTTGTTTGCTCTATAACCTGTTAGCTCATATGCCTCGCCACCGTGCTGTGTAGGCCGAGACAAGACGGTGGCAGAATTAATTCAAACACACCTTTTCTGTTTCATCACAAAACCGGACAGCAACATCTGTCTGATGTCCACAAATATTTGTGTATGTAACAAACAGTTGCTTGACCATGCTGTCGCTCATGTAAGTTAATGTTTCCGACATTTTTGAACTGCTAAACAACTATCAATGTCGAACCACGGATCGTTACCGCAAGTCGAAAAGAAATAAAGAGCTTTCCATCTTGTCCAGCTGTGTATGTAACATTTCACGTAAACCCCGTTTCCTGTCTGCATCGAAGTACCTAGCATCGAGCATGGTGGCAACACAGTAAAGAGGCTCAGAGAGAATGCCACCGAATCGCTTGTTCACAGCCTCGAGTACTTTTCCAAGTTAACCCCACGGTCTGTGTGGGCAGTTTTGTTGAGCAGGCGCTTCAATGCCATGACAGAGGGTATCACGTCTGCTGCAGACACAGGTGATGAGCTTATTTCTCCAGTCAGTTGTTTGAATGGAGCTAGGAGGGTGTTCATGTTTCAAACATCTTCTCAAATGACATTAAAATGGCAGCAGCGGTATGAGAACCAGCACATTCTTGAGCAATACGGCTTTGCTCATTCGGAAATCCTCGTCATCCCCATGAGCATGCTGAGTCTGACAGCACAGCGGGTCGACATCACTGGTCCAAATGTCGGTCGTGACGCCCATAGCAAGTAGCACATCATGAATTCCATTATCTTGGCTTTAATGGATTTCGCCTTTGCGTTGTCTCGCTGAAATGTAATTACTCAAATGACTGCTCGTCTTGAACTTGTTTAGTTGTTGGAAGTGTGCACTTACTGTTCTGCAGATTCTGTCGTGCTGTATTTTTCGTGTTATTGTCACGGATTTAATTTATATACCTACGCAGTCAGTAGAATAGGACAGGTCTCATCCATGACTAATGTAGTGTCTGATTACAGAATAGGACAGGTCTCATCCATGGTTAATGTAGTGTCTGATAACAGTAGAATAGGACAGGTCTCCATCCATGGCTAATGTAGTGTCTGATTACAGTAGAATAGGACAGGTCTCATCCATGGCTAATGTAGTGTCTGATTTATCCCTGCTTCTTTCCTCCGTGGCCCAGTGACGGCGGAGGGGTTCCCCAGCTACGATACAGCCCAGGAACAGCTCCACGAGGCGGGCTACGATGCCTTCATCACTGGTCTCTGCTTCATCTCCATGGCCAACTACCTAGGTACTGCCTTCTACACTGTATACTGCTATAGGTACTGCCTTTTACACTGTGTACTGCTATAGGTACTGCCTTTTACACTGTGTACTGCTATAGGTACTGCCTTTTACACTGTGTACTGCCTTCTACACTGTATACTGCTATAGGTACTGCCTTTTACACTGTGTACTGCTATAGGTACTGCCTTTTACACTGTGTACTGCCTAGGTACTGCCTTCTACACTGTGTACTGCTATAGGTACTGCCTTTTACACTGTGTACTGCTATAGGTACTGCCTTCTACACTGTGTACTGCCTAGGTACTGCCTTTTACACTGTGTACTGCGTAGGTACTGCCTTTTACACTGTGTACTGCCTAGGTACTGCCTTCTACACTGTATACTGCTATGGGTACTGCCTTCTACACTGTGTACTGCTATAGGTACTGCCTTTTACACTGTGTACTGCCTTCTACACTGTATACTGCTATAGGTACTGCCTTTTACACTGTGTACTGCTATAGGTACTGCCTTTTACACTGTGTACTGCCTAGGTACTGCCTTCTACACTGTGTACTGCTATAGGTACTGCCTTTTACACTGTGTACTGCTATAGGTACTGCCTTCTACACTGTGTACTGCCTAGGTACTGCCTTTTACACTGTGTACTGCCTAGGTACTGCCTTTTACACTGTGTACTGCCTAGGTACTGCCTTCTACACTGTATACTGCTATGGGTACTGCCTTCTACACTGTGTACTGCCTAGGTACTGCCTTTTACACTGTGTACTGCCTAGGTACTGCCTTTTACACTGTGTACTGCCTAGGTACTGCCTTTTACACTGTGTACTGCCTAGGTACTGCCTTTTACACTGTGTACTGCCTAGGTACTGCCTTTTACACTGTGTACTGCCTAGGTACTGCCTTCTACACTGTGCACTGCCTAGGTACTGCCTTTTACACTGTGTACTGCCTAGGTACTGCCTTTTACACTGTGTACTGCCTATGTACTGCCTTTTACACTGTGTACTGCCTAGGTACTGCCTTCTACACTGTGTACTGCCTAGGTACTGCCTTTTACACTGTGTACTGCCTAGGTACTGCCTTTTACACTGTGTACTGCCTAGGTACTGCCTTCTACACTGTGTACTGCCTAGGTACTGCCTTCTACACTGTGTACTGCTATGGGTACTGCCTTCTACACTGTGTACTGCTATAGGTACTGCCTTCTACACTGTGTACTGCTATAGGTACTGCCTTCTACACTGTGTACTGCCTAGGTACTGCCTTCTACACTGTGTACTGCTATGGGTACTGCCTTCTACACTGTATACTGCTATGGGTACTGCCTTCTACACTGTGTACTGCTATAGGTACTGCCTTCTACACTGTATACTGCTATAGGTACTGCCTTCTACACTGTATACTGCTATAGGTACTGCCTTCTACACTGTATACTGCTATAGGTACTGCCTTCTACACTGTATACTGCCTTCTACACTGTATACTGCTATAGGTACTGCCTTCTACACTGTATACTGCTATGGGTACTGCCTTCTACACTGTATACTGCTATAGGTACTGCCTTCTACACTGTGTACTGCTATAGGTACTGCCTTCTACACTGTGTACTGCTATAGGTACTGCCTTCTACACTGTGTACTGCTATAGGTACTGCCTTTTACACTGTGTACTGCTATAGGTACTGCCTTTTACACTGTGTACTGCTATAGGTACTGCCTTTTACACTGTGTACTGCTATAGGTACTGCCTTTTACACTGTGTACTGCTATAGGTACTGCCTTTTACACTGTGTGCTGCTATGGGTACTGCCTTTTACACTGTATACTGCTATAGGTACTGCCTTCTACACTGTGTACTGCCTTCTACACTGTCTACTGCTATGGGTACTGCCTTTTACACTGTGTACTGCTATGGGTACTGCCTTTTACACTGTGTACTGCTATGGGTACTGCCTTCTACACTGGGTACTGCCTTCTACTACTACTATTCCTACTGTGGCCCTAACCCTACGCCTGTGGCCCTAACCCTACGCCTGTGGCCCTAACCCTACGCCTGTGGCCCTAACCCTACGCCTGTGGCCCTAACCCTACGCCTGTGGCCCTAACCCTACGCCTGTGGCTTGTGCTTCAATGGCCTTTTCTCATTTGGGCAAAAGTCTGCTCTCCTTCTTTCTCTCCTCCTGTGGTCGAAGATGTCAAATGGTTCGTAGGGAACGGAAGTCCTCCCCTCCTCGACAGCCACCTTTTTCATTGAGGATAGTGAAGTGTATCCTACCCTAAGTCCTTCATGGAGGAGTTGATCTGCCACCACAGCTTTTTGAGTCAGGTGTTGTCGGAGGAGACGAGCATGTACTCACTTAAAAACAACATGCTACTTATTGTTTTTATCTATAAAAAGTCTTGCGCAACCTAATTTGTTTTCATCACAAATATACATTTTTCTTTTGAGATCCACCCCTTGTGAACGTCATTCGCCTCGTGTGGTGCTACTGGAGGACTCATTTCCATCCACGTTCCCTCATCGCTGCCTCTCCTCGATTTTGACCTCTGACCTTTTTTCAAAAGGAGGCGTGAGAGGAGGCGGGAGTTGAGGAAAAGGCCGTCTCCGTGGTAACACTACCGCTTACCGTTAGTGAAAACGGACTGGGGGGAACAGTTCCATGGACAGCTTTGAATCTCTCTGATGCCGTGTGGACTACAGCAGTAGCTGCTGTGATGTGCGTCTGGTCATCGTGGCTGTTTCTCAATCTATTAAATACTTTCTCTTTCCTTCTCAGGTACTTTCCTGACTCCCCCCAGAGCCCACATCCCATCCCAATCGAAACTCATCCAACCCTTCGTCAACAAGTAAGATCTTGGTTCTCTCCCCTTCAGTTTATTTTACCTCTCCTACGGGGGACTGGTGTGTATATGTCCCCTAACCTCAGCATGTCTTAATGTAGTTATAACGCATCTGTCAGCTGTATGAAGCGTTATAATGCTACGTTGACGTCTCGTGTTTTCGCCAGACTGTTCCTGATGAGGATCATAGATATTCCCTACCTCAACATCAGCGGACCCGACCGTGAGTAGTTCAATGGGATACTGTATACTGTACAACACAGTAGTATTAGTTCAATGGGATACTATATACTGTACAACACAGTATTGGTAGTTCAATGGGATACTATATACTGTACAACACAGTATTGGTAGTTCAATGTGATACTATATACTGTACAACACAGTAGTATTAGTAGTTCAATCTGATACTATATACTCAACAACACAGTAGTATTAGTAGTTAAATGTGATACTATATACTGTACAACACAGTATTAGTAGTTAAATGTGATACTATATACTGTACAACACAGTATTAGTAGTTAAATGTGATACTATATACTGTACAGCACAGTATTAGTAGTTCAATGGGATACTACACACTGTACATCACCATGTCCTACAGCACAGCAGTATTAGACACTACCTCGTCTGCGTATAGTCGGCAGCGAAAAGAAAATGGAGAGGATTTATTAAAGATGGCATACAGAAATGGGCCGTGGTAATGATGTACATAAACCATTGGTCAGTGGTGACTGAACGTTCCTTGTTCCCCTCTTTATCTCCTCCCCCTCTGCCCCCCCCCCTTCATCCCCTCTGCCCCCCCCCCCCCCCCCCCCCCCTTCCCTTCCTCTCCTCTGCAGTCCAGCCCAAGAGGGATCATGTTCTTTACGTCACCTTCCCTAAGGAGTGGAAGACCAGTGACCTCTACCAGCTGTTCAGTGCCTTTGGTAAGATGATAATAATATATATCACTGCCGCCCGGGCCGGGTCACTGCCGCCCGGGCCGGGTCACTGCCGCCCGGGCCGGGTCACTGCCGCCTGGGCCAACACACCTTTTTAATTCCCATGTCTTCCTGCATGTCTCCTAGGTAACATCCAGGTGTCGTGGATTGATGACACGTCAGCGTTTGTATCTCTGAGTCAGACGGACCAGGTTCAGATCGGTGAGTACTGGCCTACCAATAAGCCTCTTCCCTGCGCTACGTTTGACACAGAGACCAGCCCTGTTCCCTGTATAGTGCGCTACGTTTGACCCAGAGACCGGCCCTGTTCCCTATATAGTGCGCTACGTTTGACCCAGAGACCAGCCCTGTTCCCTATATAGTGCTCTACGTTTGACCCAGAGACCGGCCCTGTTCCCTGCGCTACGTTTGACCCAGATACCAGCCCTGTTCCCTATACAGTGCGCTACGTTTGACCCAGAGACCGGCCCTGTTCCCTATATAGTGCGCTACGTTTGACCCAGAGACCAGCCCTGTTCCCTATATAGTGGGCTACGTTTGACCCAGAGACCAGCCCTGTTCCCTATATAGTGGGCTACGTTTGACCCAGAGACCAGCCCTGTTCCCTATATGGTGCGCTACGTTTGACCCTGAGACCAGCCCTGTTCCCTATATGGTGCGCTACGTTTGACCCAGAGACCAGCCCTGTTCCCTATATAGTGGGCTACGTTTGACCCAGAGACCAGCCCTGTTCCCTATATAGTGCGCTACGTTTGACCCAAAGACCAGCCCTGTTCCCCCAAAAGGTGCGCTACGTTTGACCCAGAGACCAGTACTGGACTTGGGCCGGAGCTCACATGATGGGAGTACCGGGCCAGCAGCACCTCCAATGTTCTACATCTTTATTCTGACCCCGACTCCCGTTCCCTAGAAAGCAACTGAACATGTAAATGAGTCACAGTTTATATTAACTCTGACCCCGACTCCCGTTTCCTAGAAAACAACTGAACATGTAAATGAGTCACAGTTTATATTAACTCTGACCCCGACTCCCGTTTCCTAGAAAACAACTGAACATGTAAATGAGTCACAGTTTATATTAACTCTGACCCCGACTCCCGTTTCCTAGAAAACAACTGAACATGTAAATGAGTCACAGTTTATATTAACTCTGACCCCGACTCCCGTTTCCTAGAAAACAACTGAACATGTAAATGAGTCACAGTTTATATTAATTCTGACTTCGACTCCCGTTTCCTCCTCTGCGTGTCCAGCGATGAACACCAGTCGCTATGCGGAGAGCTACCGTATCCAGACGTATGCTGAGTATGTCCAGGGCAGGCAGCAGGTCAGGGAGAGCCAGGGCCATTCTACCCAGTCCTGGGACGAGGACGGCTGGGTTAAACCGCACTACACCTCCCCCTCTACAGTTGGTGCTGGTCCTACTGGCTACAGCTACGGTCACAACAGGTACACGCCTTTCACACACACACACACTGAGACACACACTGAGACACACACACACACACACACACACACACACTGAGACACACACACACACACACACACACACACACTGAGACACACACACACACACTGAGACACACACACACACACACACACTGAGACACACACACACCATTCGATGGACTTTTAATGGAAGAGGGCTGAAAGGCGTCTTGTCATTTAAAATGTCCCTGTTCTCTTATTAAGAGAAGTTAAGGATGTTCCACCAGGTCACCATTAAAATGTCCCTGTTCTCTTATTAAGATAAGTTAAGGATGTTCCACCAGGTCACCATTAAAATGTCCCTGTTCTCTTATTAAGAGAAGTTAAGGATGTTCCACCAGGTCACCATGGAGTCTCTAAGGCAGGTTGATGTTTTAAATGTGACGGCCGGTCCGTGTGTTGTGGGGGTCAGGCCGTCGTTGGGGAAACGCTGCGTCAGTCCGATCCAGGAGGAGCAGCCCACGGAGGGAGAGGCTCAGAGATCACACGCTGACGGATGGAGTGGCTACACACACTCACACACACACTCCGACACGGGCAGCAAGAAGATCAGGACAGACGGTGAGGACACACACACACACACACACACTCCCCTGCTAGAAGACAGACAGTAAGGACATACACACACACACACACTCCCCTGCTAGAAGACACAGTAAGGACATACACACACACACACACACACACACACACACACACACACACACACTCCGACACAGGCAGCAAGAAGATCAGGACCAACGTTAAGGACACACACACACACTCCCCTGCTAGAAGACAGACAGTAAGGACACACACACACTCCCCTGCTAGAAGACAGACAGTAAGGACACACACACACTCCCCTGCTAGAAGACGGGCAGTAAGGACACACACACACTCCCCTGCTAGAAGACGGACAGTAAGGACACACACACACTCCCCTGCTAGAAGACGGGCAGTAAGGACACACACACACTCCCCTGCTAGAAGACGGACAGTAAGGACACACACACACTCCCCTGCTAGAAGACAGACAGTAAGGACACACACACACTCCCCTGCTAGAAGACGGACAGTAAGGACACACACACACTCCCCTGCTAGAAGACGGACAGTAAGGACACACACACACTCCCCTGCTAGAAGACGGACAGTAAGGACACACACACACTCCCCTGCTAGAAGACGGACAGTAAGGACACACACACACTCCCCTGCTAGAAGACAGACCAGACCGTAAGGACACACAAATACACTCCCCTGCTAGAAGACGGACAGTAAGGACACACACACACACTCCCCTGCTAGAAGACGGACAGTAAGGACACACACACACTCCCCTGCTAGAAGACAGACCAGACCGTAAGGACACACACACACACTCCCCTGCTAGAAGACGGACAGTAAAGACACACACACACTCCCCTGCTAGAAGACGGACAGTAACTAAGTGTATATATTCACCACCAGAGTACAAATCAGGAACAAAATGTTTAAATGAAAACTGATCAAGAAACATCTGATCTGTGGTCTGTGTTGTCTCTAGGGGTGTGTGGATCTGATCTGTGGTCTGTGTTGTCTCTAGGGGTGTGTGGATCTGATCTGTGGTCTGTGTTGTCTCTAGGGGTGTGTGGATCTGATCTGTGGTCTGTGTTGTCTCTAGGGGTGTGTGGATCTGATCTGTGGTCTGTGTTGTCTCTAGGGGTGTGTGGATCTGATCTGTGGTCTGTGTTGTCTCTAGGGGTGTGTGGATCTGATCTGTGGTCTGTGTTGTCTCTAGGGGTGTCTGGATCTGATCTGTGGTCTGTGTTGTCTCTAGGGGTGTGTGGATCTGATCTGTGGTCTGTGTTGTCTCTAGGGGTGTGTGGATCTGATCTGTGGTCTGTGTTGTCTCTAGGGGTGTGTGGATCTGATCTGTGGTCTGTGTTGTCTCTAGGGGTGTGTGGGTCTGATCTGTGGTCTGTGCTGTTGTCTCTAGGGGTGTGTGGATCTGATGTTGTCTCTAGGGGTGTGTAGGTCTGATCTGTGGTCTGTGGTCTGTGCTGTTGTCTCTAGGGGTGTGTAGGTCTGATCTGTGGTCTGTTGTCTCTAGGGGTGTGTAGGTCTGATCTGTGGTCTGTGTTGTCTCTAGGGGTGTGTAGGTCTGATCTGTGGTCTGTGTTGTCTCTAGGGGTGTGTAGGTCTGATCTGTGGTCTGTTGTCTCTAGGGGTGTGTAGGTCTGATGTGGTCTGTGTTGTCTCTAGGGGTGTGTAGGTCTGATCTGTGGTCTGTGCTGTTGTCTCTAGGGGTGTGTAGGTCTGTGGTCTGTGTTGTCTCTAGGGGTGTGTAGGTCTGATGTGGTCTGTGTTGTCTCTAGGGGGGTGTGGGTTTGATCTGTGGTCTGTGTTGTCTCTAGGGGGGTGTGGATCTGGTCTGTGTCTCTAGGGGGGTGTGGATCTGGTCTGTGTCTCTAGGGGGGTGTGGATCTGGTCTGTGTCTCTAGGGGGGTGTGGATCTGGTCTGTGTTGTCTCTAGGGGGGTGTGGATCTGGTCTGTGTTGTCTCTAGGGGGGTGTGGATCTGGTCTGTGTTGTCTCTAGGGGGGGGTGTAGGTCTGATGTGGTCTGTGTCTCTAGGGGGGGGGTGTGGATCTGGTCTGTGTCTCTAGGGGTGTGTAGAGCTGATCTGTGGTCTGTCTCTAGGGGTGTGTGGGTCTGATCTGTGGTCTGTGTTGTCTCTAGGGGGAGGTGTGGATCTGATCTGTGGTCTGTCTCTAGGGGTGTGGATCTGGTCTGTGTTGTCTCTAGGGGTGTGTAGATCTGATCTGTGGTCTGTCTCTAGGGTGTGTGGATCTGATCTGTGGTCTGTCTCTAGGGGTGTGGATCTGATCTGTGGTCTGTCTCTAGGGGTGTGGGTCTGATCTGTGGTCTGTCTCTAGGGGTGTGGGTCTGATCTGTGGTCTGTCTCTAGGGGTGTGTAGGTCTGATCTGTGGTCTGTCTCTAGGGGTGTGTGTACGGACGTATGCAGGAGTAGTGGACAGCAGGACGTCAGAAGGCTGGCTGAAAACTCAGTAAGTAAAGATGTGTACAGTTGAACACGTAACTCCAGTACTTTCAGTGCTGCCTTAAACCTGGAACAACTACCTGGGTGTTCGTTGAATTAAGCTAAGCCTGTGATTGGTTGCTGTTCCCTGTAGGTCTGGGTCTGATTCGTCGAGCATGAGTCCGATCCAGGAAGAGGCGGGGTCGGAGGCGGGCGACGACGGTAGTGATCCGGCGGCGGGCGAATGGCAACAGCAGCCTTCAACCAATCAGAGCAAGAAGAGCCGCAAGAACAACAAGAAGAGGAAGACTGATGGTGAGACGAGTGAGAGCCGAACGACTAAAAAGCACCTTAAGGAAATGCAAAGCTACAAATGTGTCCCCCTCAGGTTCTCTAGCAGGTTATTCCAGATGCTGGGGTATAGTTACTACAGGCTGCCTCTCCATCCCTCTTGGTCCCCCTCAGGTCCTCTAGCAGGTTATTCCAGAGGCTGGGGTATAGATACTACAGGATGCCTCTCCATGCCTCTTGGTCCCCCTCAGGTCCTCTAGCAGGTTATTCCAGAGGCTGGGGTATAGATACTACAGGATGCCTCTCCATGCCTCTTGGTCCCCCTCAGGTCCTCTAGCAGGTTATTCCAGATGCTGGGGTATAGTTACTACAGGCTGCCTCTCCATGCCTCTTGGCCCCCCTCAGGTTCTCTAGCAGGTTATTCCAGAGGCTGGGGTTTAGTTACTACAGGCTGCCTCTTGGTCCCCCTCAGGTTCTCTAGCAGGTTATTCCAGATGCTGGGGTATAGTTACTACAGGCTGCCTCTTGGTCCCCCTCAGGTTCTCTAGCAGGTTATTCCAGAGGCTGGGGTATAGGTACTACAGGCTGCCTCTCCATGCCTCTTGGCCCCCCTCTGGTTCTCTAGCAGGTTATTCCAGAGGCTGGGGTTTAGTTACTACAGGCTGCCTCTTGGTCCCCCTCAGGTTCTCTAGCAGGTTATTCCAGATGCTGGGGTATAGTTACTACAGGCTGCCTCTTGGCCCCCCTCAGGTTCTCTAGCAGGTTATTCCAGAGGCTGGGGTTTAGTTACTACAGGCTGCCTCTTGGTCCCCCTCAGGTTCTCTAGCAGGTTATTCCAGATGCTGGGGTATAGTTACTACAGGCTGCCTCTTGGCCCCCCTCAGGTTCTCTAGCAGGTTATTCCAGATGCTGGGGTATAGTTACTACAGGCTGCCTCTTGGTCCCCCTCAGGTTCTCTAGCAGGTTATTCCAGAGGCTGGGGTATAGGTACTACATGCTGCCTCTCCATGCCTCTTGGTCTGGGGCTTTGGGAGAGTTAAAAGGCCAGAGGACCTGAGGGACCTGCTTGGGGACATCACTTAAAAGCATGTCTGACATGTATTGAGGTGCACAAATCATGGATTGATTTAAAAAATCAATAGAATAATTAATTGTTAAACTCGCAGCCAGTGCAGAGACCTTTTAAACCGGTGTTAAAGTGTGTTCTCGTCGGTACCCACGCTGCAGAGACCTTTTAAACCGGTGTAAAGTGTGTTCTCCTCAGTACCCACGCTGCAGAGTCCTTTTAAACCGGTGTAAAGTGTGTTCTCCTCAGTACCCACGCTGCAGAGACCTTTTAAACCGGTGTAAAGTGTGTTCTCGTCGGTACCCACGCTGCAGAGACCTTTTAAACCGGTGTAAAGTGTGTTCTCGTCGGTACCCACGCTGCAGAGACTTTTTAAACCGGTGTAAAGTGTGTTCTCCTCAGTACCCACGCTGCAGAGACCTTTTAAACCGGTGTAAAGTGTGTTCTCGTCGGTACCCACGCTGCAGAGACCTTTTAAACCGGTGTAAAGTGTGTTCTCGTCGGTACCCACGCTGCAGAGACCTTTTAAACCGGTGTAAAGTGTGTTCTCCTCAGTACCCACGCTGCAGAGACCTTTTAAACCGGTGTAAAGTGTGTTCTCGTCGGTACCCACGCTGCAGCGTTCTGTATGTGGTTTTGCAGTAGACCAATGTCTGTCTTGGGTCGACCAGACAGGAGAGCGTTACAGGAGTCAACCCTGCTGGTAATAAAAAGGATGAGTCTCTTATATCAAGGTTCCTTTTATTGCTGGTGAATTCAAAATGTGTGGCCAGATTCTCTCTCGTTTTCGGCTCCAGTAATAAGAACTTCGGTCTTGATTTATCTGGAGGAAGTCGAACCGTCTAAAGTATTTAAAAAATCACTAAATAGTCTAATTTATCTGTGGAGGGAACATCCTCTGGTGCCAGACCCTGATAAGTTGGAGCCTAACAGCTTGGCTGTGCGTTTGCTCTCTGCTTCTCTCTATTGGAACAGTGGTCAGTGGCATCATCACCAGGACAACGAAACATCAGTGGTCAGCGGCATCATCACCAGGACAACAAAACATCAGTGGTCCGCGGCATCATCACCAGGACAACGAAACATTAGTGGTGTTCCTCAGGTTGACTGACTGGGACCTGTCTCTCTGTCTCTCGTCTTTCCCTCCCTCTAGGTGCAGAGACGACGTCTTCTCTGTTCGACGTACCTCAGGTTGACTGACTGGGACCTGTCTCTCTGTCTCTCGTCTTTCCCTCCCTCTAGGTGCAGAGACGACGTCTTCTCTGTTCGACGTACCTCAGGTTGACTGACTGGGACCTGTCTGTCTGTCTCTCGTCTTTCCCTCCCTCTAGGTGCAGAGACGACGTCTTCGCTGTTCGACGTTCCTCAGGTTGACTGACTGGGACCTGTCTCTCTGTCTCTCGTCTTTCCCTCCCTCTAGGTGCAGAGACGACGTCTTCTCTGTTCGACGTACCTCAGGTTGACTGACTGGGACCTGTCTCTCTGTCTCTCGTCTTTCCCTCCCTCTAGGTGCAGAGACGACGTCTTCTCTGTTCGACGTACCTCAGGTTGACTGACTGGGACCTGTCTGTCTGTCTCTCGTCTTTCCCTCCCTCTAGGTGCAGAGACGACGTCTTCGCTGTTCGACGTTCCTCAGGTTGACTGACTGGGACCTGTCTCTCTGTCTCTCGTCTTTCCCTCCCTCTAGGTGCAGAGACGACGTCTTCTCTGTTCGACGTACCTCAGCTTGACTGACTGGGACCTGTCTCTCTGTCTCTCGTCTTTCCCTCCCTCTAGGTGCAGAGACGATGTCTTCTCTGTTCGACGTTCCTCAGGTTGACTGACTGGGACCTGTCTCTCTGTCTCTCGTCTTTCCCTCCCTCTAGGTGCAGAGACGACGTCTTCGCTGTTCGACGTACCTCAGGTTGACTGACTGGGACCTGTCTCTCTGTCTCTCGTCTTTCCCTCCCTCTAGGTGCAGAGACGACGTCTTCTCTGTTCGACGTACCTCAGGTTGACTGACTGGGAACTGTCTGTCTCTCGTCTTTCCCTCCCTCTAGGTGCAGAGACGACGTCTTCGCTGTTCGACGTACCTCAGCTTGACTGACTGGGAACTGTCTGTCTCTCGTCTTTCCCTCCCTCTAGGTGCAGAGACAACGTCTTCTCTGTTCGACGTTCCTCAGGTTGACTGACTGGGACCTGTCTCTCTCGTCTTTCCCTCCCTCTAGGTGCAGAGACGACGTCTTCTCTGTTCGACGTTCCTCAGGTTGACTGACTGGGACCTGTCTCTCTCGTCTTTCCCTCCCTCTAGGTGCAGAGACGACATCTACTCTGTTCGACGTTCCTCAGGTCTGGTAGCGATGGAACCCGAGCTCCTGGCTCCTTACCACCTGGGTTCCTACTTCCTACCCCTGGCCACTTGACTCCTACCCCCTAGGACCGGGTTTGGAACGAGGCCTGAAGTTTCAACCAGCTGCACTTATCTGACTGGCTGAGAGAAACAAAGCCATAAATCATGATAGGATTCCTCAGCATGTGGTATAGCAGGATATTCTTTAGGAAAGAAAAAGACGGTCCTAAATGGCACCCTATTCCGTATATAGCACACTACTTTTAACTACGGTCAATAGGGCTCTGGTTCAAACTAGTGCACTATGGATTGTTATGTCCCACATGGCACCCTAATCCGTATATAGTACACTACTTTTAACTACGGTCAATAGGGCTCTGGTTCAAACTAGTGCACTATGGATTGTGTGTCCCAAATGGCACCCTAATCTCTTTTTCACTGCCTTTTTTGTTGTTGTTGCTCGCACTGTTTTTCATTTCTGATTGATTGATAAATCCCCTGTATCGTGATGGATTAGGTAGTTACCACTCTGCATGTTGTGGCGCTACTGACAGCTGTTCAGTATGGAGAGAGAACTCACACCCAGGTTCTACTCGCCTGACCCACCAGGCTCTGAAATGGCAGTCTGATCTCTGTTCCACTACTCTTAACCAGGGGTCTATAGCGTTCTGGTCAAAACTAGTGCTCTATATAGGGGGGTGGGGGCCATTTGGTTCACAGCCTGATCTCTGTTCCACTACTCTTAACCAGGGTCTATAGCGCTCTGGTCAAAACTAGTGCTCTATATAGGGGGATGGGGGCCATTTGGTTCACAGCCGGGGTCTGTGTTCCATGAGGATCAACGTTATAGAATATTCATCTAGAAATACACTATCTAGATTTGATGCGCTTTGTTCTATAGAAGAGGGAATCGTGTCATGGTGTGGTGTTTTCTACGTTGTATCATCCTGAACAGGCTCGTTGTTCCACGACCTCCTAGTTACTGTCACCGAGTCTGAAATCTTTCCCCTCACTGTGTCTGTTACCGGTGCCAAACCGGTTTAGTTTTAACCGTAAAAATGTTGCCTCCGTGTCCCGTTCATCGTGAACCATCATTAAGTGTCTCTTAACCCCCCCCCCCCCCCCCCCCCCAATGCCACTTGACTGATTCTAGCGAACACTGTCCTGGTGCTGTAGTAGGATTTTAAATGTAGTTTAAGTAACTTCCTTTTTAAAAAATATGTATAAAGTTAAAGCCCCTCCCCTCTAATTTTATAGATCCTGCTAGAACCTTCTCTGATGGTGTGTCCTAAATGGCTCCCTGTATAGTGCAGTGTACTAGAAAGGGAATAGGGCCCTGTGTAGTGCAGTGTACTAGAAAGGGAATAGGAAGCCATTTTGTGAAACAACAAGAGGTGTGGTTTTTTTGGCGTGGTTGGTATTTTCCCTACAACAGACAGACAGTCTAGTGGCATTATTACTTTTGTATGGAAGACTTTTTTGTTGTTTTTTTGTGGCGTTTAAATGTCTTTATTTTTGCTGTCTTTACTTTCCCCTCGTTGTTACGTCCTCCCCTGCAACTGTGTCAAATATTGTATCAATGCAAAACGTGTCAACGTTAAAGAATACGCTGTTTTTTTTGTATGAAAAAATGTCTAAACAAATATTTCCTTATGAACAGGAACAATTAAAGAAGGTTTCTTAGTAATCCAGTGTTTTTCCTTTTTCATCTATTTAGTAGTGTTCTCTATATCCACGGCAACGTTACAGTACTGAATAGATCCTACACCGATGGCTGAGACGTAACGTTGCCGTGGATACAGAACAGTACTAAATAGATCCGACAGCGACGGCTGAGATGTTCTATATCCATGGCAACGTTACATCTCAGCCGTCGCTGTCGGATCTATTTAGTACTGTTCTATATCCACGGCAACGTCACGTCTCAGCTTGTCGGTGTGGGCGTTTTCTTACTGTTCAGTTTGTGTATTTTTTTCCCAACACAATTATGTATAGACAGATCCACATCACCTACGTCTTGACAATTATAATCAAACCTTAAGGTATCATGTGTTTTTTTTTATTAGAAATGAGCTCCGGTCAGTTTATCCTTCAATTTCTAGAAGTGGAAGATGGTTTTTCTAAATGTCTTGTCAGTTTGCCTGTGCAGTGCCAACCCTGGTCATGGATGTGATGGCGCAGACCAGATCACAATTTAAATGTTTCTTACGTCGCTGCCAATGAAGGCGCCCAACTGCCTGGCACTTCAGGCTAGAACGCCAGGAGCAATTATATCTGGACAGTGTTAGTCTGAATGACATGTGTATAATTATACAACTGCCTGGCACTTTAGGCTAGAAAGCCAGGAGCAATTATATCTGGACAGTGTTAGTCTGAATGACATGTATATAATTATATAACTGCCTGGCACTTCAGGCTAGAACACCAGGAGCAATTATATCTGGACAGTGTTAGTCTGAATGACATGTGTATAATTATACAACTGCACCTCCAATCAAATTCAAATCAAATGTATTTATATAGCCCTTTGTACATCAGCTGATATCTCAAAGTGTTGTACAGAAACCCAGCCTAAAACCCCAAACAGCAAGCAATGCAGGTGTAGAAGCACGGTGGCTAGGAAAAACTCCCTAGAAAGGCCAGGACCTAGGAAGAAACCTAGAGAGGAGCCAGGCTATGAGGGGTGGCCAGTTAATAATATGAATAATTTTAAATTAATAATTATTAATAATAATAATCACAGGCAGAACGGTTGAAACTGGAGCAGCAGCACGGCCAGGTGGACTGTGGACAGCAAGGAGTCATCATGCCGGGTAGTCCTGATGTCCATATTACAGCAGAGCCAGAGATGATCAAAACTCTCCACTGACCAGACAGTCAAATAACTGAAGACAAAAACTACAACATCAGAATTCAGTTCAAACACGTTTACTGTCACGGTTTCCATGATGTTTTTCCATAAGACTCAAAAACAGCCTTTTTGAAACACACAACATTCCTCAATATCATCTGCCAAAGTATATACACTCAGGCCTAGATTCAATGAGATCATCAACTGACATAGCGGATGTTTTTGTGGCGTCTGAGGGGGAACTGTTGGAGCTGTCGACTATACATAGAAAGAATACACTCGGATTTAAAAATCATTAGACTGGCTGTAGATTACATCACATTTCAGTGTTCTGTTGCCATGTCTATTTCAGTGTTCTGTTGCCATGTCTATTTCAGTGTTCTGTTGCCATGTCTATTTCAGTGTTCTGTTGCCATGTCTAGGCAACAGGGCTGCATGGGATTTCTGTGACTGTGCAAAACCGATTTGAGGTATAATGCCAGTTCTACCTCCGACACCACTAAAGTGGATCTGATCGAAATAGAGCCCTAAAAATGTAGAACAAAAAAAATGATTTGCTATACACCACTGTGAAACATGTCAATATACTGTAAGTTCATTGAGTCTCTTAGGTATGTGTGTGGTGGAGGGGCGCTTGTTTCTTGGTGTGTAACTAAAGAGTTGTGGAAATGTTATCTTGAAGGACAAAGAACAGTCAATCAATAAATGAATCAATTTTTAAATCCATTGGTTGTAAACGGTAGCTGTGTAAAATGCTATGGGCAGCTTTCTGTTGCCATGTCTATGAATTTGAGGTTGTTTTCCCCCCATTCCCATCCCTTAGCCTTCGGTTGCCATGTCTATGAATTTGAGGTTGTTTTCCCCCCCATTCCCATCCCTCAGCTTGTTTATACCGAAGATGGAGTGTTGATCTCATCATCTTGGTGTTTTCAACCAAATGATCTTTGGTTGAAAGAATGATCTTCTCATGCTATTGGTCTTTAAAAAATATATATATATATTATGTTATACAATTGAGAAAAGTCTCAATATAACACGCAACGAAACAAAATTGCTTTAATTAAAGCAGAATTCGCATACTGAAGGTTGACAGTGTGAAGAAGGGGAAAAGCCTGAAGAACTGCTGGCCAAAACAAAACAACACAATCCTATCTGCCCTTTCTAAACAAGGTCCTGGGAGGTCTGGTCTTGGTCTTAGTATTCCAGGCTTGGTCTGAGTCTTTATAAAGAGGTCTGAGTCTCTCCTGTCTTGGTCGGAGTCTTTATAAAGAGGTCCAGTCTTGGTCTGAGTCTTTATAAAGAGGTCCAGTCTTGGTCTGTGTCTTTATAAAGAGGTCTGAGTCTCTCCAGTCTTGATCTGAGTCTTTATAAAGAGGTCCAGGCTTGGTCTGAGTCTTTATAAAGAGGTCCAGTCTTGGTCTGTGTCTTTATAAAGAGGTCTGGTCTTGGTCTGAGTCTTTATAAAGAGGTCTGAGTCTCTCCGGTCTTGGTCTGAGTCTTTATAAAGAGGTCTGGTCTTGGTCTGAGTCTTTATAAAGAGGTCTGAGTCTCTCCGGTCTTGGTCTGAGTCTTTATAAAGAGGTCTGGTCTTGGTCTGAGTCTTTATAAAGAGGTCCAGTCTTGGTCTGTGTCTTTATAAAGAGGTCTGGTCTTGGTCTGAGTCTTTATAAAGAGGTCTGAGTCTCTCCTGTCTTGGTCTGAGTCTTTATAAAGAGGTCTGGTCTTGGTCTTAGTATTCCAGGCTTGGTCTGAGTCTTTATAAAGAGGTCTGAGTCTCTCCTGTCTTGGTCGGAGTCTTTATAAAGAGGTCCAGTCTTGGTCTGAGTCTTTATAAAGAGGTCTTGTCTTGGTCTGAGTCTTTAAAAAGAGGTCCAGTATTGGTCTGAGTCTTTATAAAGAGGTCTGAGTCTCTCCAGTCTTGATCTGAGTCTTTATAAAGAGGTCCAGTCTTGGTCTGTGTCTTTATAAAGAGGTCTGGTCTTGGTCTGAGTCTTTATAAAGAGGTCTGAGTCTCTCCGGTCTTGGTCTGAGTCTTTATAAAGAGGTCCAGTCTTGGTCTGAGTCTTTATAAAGAGGTCTGAGTCTCTCCAGTCTTGATCTGAGTCTTTATAAAGAGGTCCAGTCTTGGTCTTGGTCAGAGTCTGAGTCAGTATTAGAGTGTTGCGGGTCTTGACTCCATCGCTGCAGTATACCGGACCAATAGGGGGCGCTGTCTCTCCGGTGTGTCTTCTGGTGTTTCGTAAGAGCTCTTTTCTCTGAGAAACACTTGCCACAGTCAGGGCATTGGTACGGCTTTGCTCGAGGGCTCCGGTCTTGACTCAATTTCTGTTTTTTACCAGGCAAAGAGAAAGCAGAGTTGTGTGCCCCTGACCCGTGTGTGTTGCTGTGTGTCTCTGTTCCGTGTGTGTTGCGCTGGTGTTTCTTCATGGCTTTCTTTTCAGTGAAACGCTTCCCGCAGTCGGGGCACTGGTACGGTTTCTCTCCGGTGTGCGTTAGTATGTGTGTTTTCAGCGTATTTGACTGAGAGAAACTCTTGTCGCAGTAAGTGCAGTGGTACGGTTTCTCACCTGAGTGTATTAGGCGGTGCCGTATTAAAGATGCACCATGCGAAAACTTCATGTCGCAGACGGAGCATTGGAAAGGTTTATCTCCCGTGTGCACCGTCTGGTGACGTTTCATGTATGACTTCTCAGTGAAGCGTTTGTCGCAATGGGAGCATTGGTAAGGCTTCTCTCCTGTGTGCTTTCGCTCGTGGATTACCAATCTATGCTTTGAATTGAATTCCTGGCCGCAAGTAAGGCACAGGAACGGATTCTTCTCTCTTACTTCCTTGTTCGTTTTTTGATGCTTGGTTCTCTGATGATTTGACAAGGCCTGAACCACCCTGAAGGTCTTCCCGCAGTCGGGGCAGAGGTGCTGTTTCTCCTCGTGGGTCACCACATGTTTCTTCAATGCTCCAGATTCCATGAAACCTTTTCCACAGACAGAGCAGACGTGTGGCTTCGCTACTTGCTCTCCGTGCTGCGTTTTCTGATGTCTTCTCAAAGCTGAGTGGAAGCCGAAGCTCTTGCCGCAGTCGGCGCAGAGGTGAGGTTTCTCTCCAGTGTGGGTCCGCAGGTGAGTCTCTAACCCTGCCTTAGAAGCCAGCCTCTTCCCACATTCAGGGCATGGCTCAGAGACCTGTGTCTTGCCTACCTTCTCTCCTTTATGTCTTCTAACATGTGTTCTAAGATTCGAAGAGTCGTTAAATTGCTTCCCGCAAAGGGGGCAAATGAAGGGTTTCTCCCCAGTGTGCATACGAAGGTGCCTTTGATAACTACTTGAGTGAGAGAAGCGTTTGTGGCATTGGGAGCAGCGAAATGGTTTCTCCCCGGTATGCGTTCTCTGGTGGCTTGTCAGCCTTTCCTTTGTTGGGAAATGGCGCTTGCATTCAGGGCATTGGAATTGGTCTCTGTTTAAACGATGCAATTTGGAATGATTCGTTAAGGTAAATAAGGATGCAAAAGTCTTTCCACAATCAGAACAGAGGTGAGGTTTCTCTTCCGAATGGATGGCTTGATGTTTTATTAAGTATCCAGAATCTCTAAAGCCTTTCCCACAGACAGAGCACATGTGGGGCTTCGCACTACCTGCTGCGTGAAGTGCCTGATGTCTTTTCAGAGACGACTGAAAAGAGAAACTCTTCCCACAGTCAGCACAGAGGTGAGGTTTCTCTCCAGTGTGGGTTCTTTGATGGGACCTCAAGGCTCCTGGTTGATTAAAGACTTTCCCACACACTGAACATTCGTGCCGTTTCACTCCTCCGTGCTCTGCATGACTAAGTTTCTGATGTTTGGTCAAGGAGGGACGGAAAGCAAAGCTCTTCCCACAGTCGGGGCAGACGTGAGGTTTCTCTACAGTGTGGGTCTTCAGGTGAATGTTTAGCCTTGTCTTGGTTGACAACTTCTTCCCACAGTGAGAACATGGATGACGGACTGGCTTCTTTACGGTCTCCTCCTGTTCTGAAGAACCAACATTGTTTTCGGCAGGTTTCTCTTTGGAATGCTCTCCGGAGTGAGTTCTTTTCATGTGTTTTTTCAAGTTTCCTGGATCATTAAAAGGCTTGCCACAACGAGGGCAAATGTATGGTTTCTCCCCAGTATGAGTTCTCAGATGCCTCTTAAGACTAGACAATTCCTTGAATCCCTTCCCGCAGTCAGAGCACTGGTGAGGTTTCTCTCCTGTGTGGGTTACCAGGTGCTCCTCCAAAGCCTTCTTTGTGGGAAACTTCTCCCCACAGTGAGGACATGGTTCACGGTAGAGCCTCTCCACACCCAACATCTCTCCTGGGTGAGCTCTCCTGATGTGTTTCTTCAAGTTTCCTGGATCATTGAAACCTTTCTTACAACGAGGGCAAACGTACGGTTTCTCTCCAGTGTGAGTTAGCAGATGTCTCCTAAGACTGGAATGTGTACTGAATGTCTTTCCGCATTCAGAGCATGTGGTTTCAGAAACATAACATTTCTCTCCAGTATGAGTTTTCAGATGCCTGGTAAGGCTGGAAAATGTACTGAATACTTTTCCACATTCAGCGCATATATTTTTCTGTTTCTCTCCAGTGTGAGTTAGCTGATGTCGCTCCAGAATGTCTTTTGTGGCAAGACTCTTCCCACACTGAGCACAGGAGTGGGTTTTCTTGGAGGTTTTCTGCCCCGGTGGTTTCCTGCAGTCCATCAGCTGCACAGACACCCTCTTCAGACCCCAAATTAAGGCGGTACCGGGAGAGGCACGACACAGGGTCTTCGGTGGGCGACGTTTGTCCTAGAAATCACAAAAAGAGACTAAATTAATCAGGATGGGAAACCCTCTCCTACCTGTCAATGAACTTTGAAGTATTTCAATTCTTCTCATCCTCAATTACTCAACCTCCTCCTCCTCAATAAAGGAGAACGTCTAAGAGGAAGAACATCCAATATTCTCCCAAGGCCTTGCATAAGTTGTTGAGAAATCAATGAAAGCATTGAGAAACAAACTAAATACTCACTTTTTGACTGTGAAAAATAAATACTCACTTTTTGACTGTGAAAAATAAATACTCACTTTCTGCTCTGGTGTATGCTTCTCTGGAGATACCTCCACCTCCAGCCCATCCCTGACCTCCCTGTCCAATTCTTCATCGCAGTCTGCAGCATCACAATCATCGGACTGGCTGGGACTCGTGGACTCTGCCTCCAGCCCATTGCTAGGCAACCAATCCGTGTCCCCTGCGTCACAGTCTGCAGCGTCATTATCATCATCAGATTGGCTGGGACTCATGGGCTCCACCTCCAACCTGTTGCTAGGTAACCCAGCCCCTCCCTCTCCATTCCATTCTCCATCACAGTCTACAGGATCATCTTCATCGGCTTTGCTGGGACTCACGGGTGCACCACTAGCATCCTCCAGCATCCTTCTGATGTCCTCTTTCAGTTGGACTAACCAAGACATTCCCTGCTCCACCGATTTCATTGAATCAGTATTGTCCCACATTTCCTCCATGATTTTACGCCGCAACGAGCGGTGATCGATTCCTTTAACTTCGGATGCATCTTGGCCATAACGTTCACACAGGGAGCGTAAATTGTCCTCAGTTAAATTCCATAAACTCTTTTCGATTTCATCCATCAATGTTCCCTTCTTTTGACTCATATTGTCTGTCGAGTTAGAATGTTTCTTGGTAAAAAACAGCAATAATAAATAAACCTAGTTATTGAATGGAGCTGTCACAAGTTTGATGTGTCTCTCCTCCCGCTGGGCACAGACGTCAATTCAAGGTCTATTCCATGTTGGTTCAAAGTAATTGAATTAAAATGATGTGAAAACAACGCCGATTCAATCAGTGTGTGCCAAGAGGGCTGTGTTTATTCACAAGTCTTCTAGAACTGGAGTCTCATAACACCAGATCGTGTATAGGTCACCTGTGTACATAGGAGGATATGGAGTGAAACAACTGTTTGTACCATTCAATATCTACATGTATATTTCGATTCTAAGTGTGTCAAATATGTACCTTTTGTATAATGAATTTGTATCTTTAGTTAATAGAACAATATCAGTGACACATTTATTTACCGATTTAATGACATTCCAATGTTCCCATGAGGGATTTTATTTTGAAGGATCCAACCCGGAAGCATTATTCCGCTAGCTAACAGGCTAAGAAAAGAGGAACATCAAGTACAACAGTTAACTAATTGATTATGCACAGCTACAATCGATCTGCATGTGGCTACCAGTCAGCAGAAAACAATACTTGTATTATTATATCGACTCAATTTGAGCACAGCTTCAAATTAGTTAGCAGGAGCAATTAGCTAGCTAGCTACCAAGCTAAACAGAGCAGGTAGCTAGCCAAGCTAACGGTTATGCAAACCTATCAACTAATTACAACGTTTAGACGACCTTTATGACTGTTGGTAGATACCTAATACTTAACTTACCAGCTCGATTTAAGAAAAAATATTTCCCTGTATTTAGCAGTGTAATATTAGCTAGCTAGCTAGCTTTTCAAACGCGACCTGTTCACGTTCGAGGAGAAAAGAAACAAAGGGGCGGGGACAACAAAGTACGGAGGCTGAGAAAGGACATGACATGAGAGGAGAGCAGTGGTTCTCAACCAGGGGTACTAGGACCACTCCTGCGTTGTCTTGGCTGTGCGCTCAGGGTCGTTGTCCGGTTGGAAGGTGAACCTTCGCCCCAGTCTGAGCTCATGAGTGCTCTGGAGCAGGTTTTCATCAAGGATCTCTCTGTACTTTGCCTCGAGCCTGACTAGTCTACCAGTCCCTGTCGCTGAAAAACTTGCCCACAGAATGATTCTGCCACCCTCATGCTTCACCGTAGGGATGGTGCCAGGTTTCCTCCAGGCGTAATACTTGGCATTTAAGCCAAAGAGTTCATTCTTTGTTTCATCAGACAAGAGAATCTCGTTGCCTTTTGTCTGTCATGTGCCTTTTTACTGAGGAGCTGCTTCTGTCTGGCCACTCCACCTAAAGGCCTGATTTAGCAGAGTGCTGCAGAGATGGTTGTCCTTCTGAAAGTTTCTCCCATCTTCCACAGAGGAACTCTGGAGCTCTGTCAGAGTGACCATCAGGTTCCTTTGTCACCTCCCTGACCAACGCCCTTCTCCCCCAATTGCTCAGTTTGGCTGGACGGCCAGCTTTAGGAAGAGTCTTGGTGGTTCCAAACTTCTTCCATTTAAGAACGATGGAGGCCACTGTGTTCTTGGGGACCTTCAGTGCTGCAGACATTTTTTGGTTCCCTTCCCCAATCCACCTTGTGACCACAGGTGGACTCCAATCAAGTTGTAGATACATCTGAAGGACGAGCAATGGAAACAGGATGCACCCCGAGCTCAATTTAGAGTCTCATAGCAACGGGTCTTAATACGTATGTAAATACTGTATTTCTGTTTTTGCTTAGTCAATATGGGGTGTTGTGATGTCATTATGGGGTATTGTGATGTCATTATGGGGTATTGTGTGTAGATTGATAAGGAAAACAATTCATTCAATCCATTTTATAATAAGGCTGTAATGTAACACAATGTGGAGAAAATCAAGGGGTCTGAATACTTTCCGAATGCACTGTATGTATATGCTTAGAATACCAGTAATATTACATGTACTGAATGATATTGTGAAACATACTGAAGATAACAGGGAGACTGTAAATATTTAGATTTGAAAGGATTTTTTGAACTTTGCACAGACCAAAACATCCCATAATGATATTTCTCCGTTGTCCCATTATCACTAGTTTTGACTTAATAGCATTCCTTTAATGGGCAACTCAACCACCTGGCAGAGCATATTTTTAAACAGTTCTTTACTAATATGTTGTTTTACAATTTTAATTTAATCATCCTTAAATTACATTACAACCTTGTAATTTCCCTTCTTTATATATACACAATTAGTACAAAAACATTTGTGGTAAATGAGGTTTGGTTTTGCTCACGTTCACTTCCTGGTTTTCAACCACCTTTTGAATGGGGTGTTTTAAAAATATGTGAGTCTGATAAATAGCATTGTTTGTTTGAGATGATAAAATATGCCAAACAAAATGCTTATGTTTAATTTCATAAAAAATGTGCTGTCCAAATGATCTCAACTGCAGGGTCCTAGCAACAATGGACGCGGCCTCAGGATACGCGGTTTCCAGTTTTCAAATAGTCCAGTGTCGTTCCTTGAGAGTCGTTGCGGCGTCGGCTCGGGGAGGGGATATACACGGCAGTGACGATGACCAAATAAAACCATTTTCATTAAGTGATGCAGTCGGTATGTGACGGTGAGGTATTTCAGAAGCACTTGAGTTCCTGTACAATCACACCATGTAACAACAACTCCTTTATTTAACTAGTCAAGTCAGTTAAGAACACATTTTTATATTCAATGATGAAGCTCCCGGGATGAAAATAATTACCTGTCTCAGAAAGTACAAATAAAGAATCCAGTCAAATTCATGCTCATCTAATATCCCAAAGTTATTTTCGGCTGTAGATAATAATACAAAAAAATGTTCTGAGCAAATAATGTTACAAATAACACACAAAAATAAAAATATTGCAAGGTTAGAAGCTCATAGCTTTTCCTGGTTAAATAAATAAAATAGCCAACTATGAGCTAGGTTGACCATGTCTGTTGGCGCCATCTTGTGTCAACAGTTATGTTAACCTAGCTACCAAATACATCATGTGGATGACCCCTTTATTGGTAGATGCTTTACTCACCAGCTCGATTTTAACGCTGTTGTCTTGTAGCTAGCTTTTCTTCTTCTATGGTATTATGGCGGTCCGCAAACAAACAGAGGTGCACGCCACCACCTACTGTGTGCGATGAAAACAAAAAGATCTCACAAAACAGGAGCATTGTGGGAGTTGGGGGTGTGGGGAGAAATCCATACAGACTACCAACGAACGGCAACAACAAAGAACTGAACAAAAACATCCTATTTTATTCTGTTAAAAACAGCAAAGCCAATCACTACTGAGGCTCAGGAACCTGGGAGGGTGGAAAATCTTCCGTACCTGCCAGTAGCATTTTTAGGTCTTCAGCTATGAACTCTCACGAACCCAGCAACTTTTCTGCCGCAGCCACAATATGTCCAGTTTCTTCGATTCTTGTGCTGTACAATTATTTACTGGGGCAACGAACAGCATAAAATACACCTTTTTCCACACACATCGTCCCCGGTTCTCTCGACTGACAACAAACATTCTCAATGTATACCTTACCTAGCCTAGCTTCACATGTAGGGAGGTGAATGCATACCTTACCTAGCCTAGCTTCACATGTAGGGAGGTGAATGCATACCTTACCTAGCCTAGCTTCACATGTAGGGAGGTGAATGGATACCGTACCTAGCCTAGCATCACATGTAGGGAGGTGAATGGATACCTTACCTGGCCTAGCTTCACATGTAGGGAGGTGAATGGATACCGTACCTAGCCTAGCTTCACATGTAGGGAGGTGAATGGATACCTTACCTGGCCTAGCTTCACATGTAGGGAGGTGACTGCATACCTTACCTAGCCTAGTTTCACATGTAGGGAGGTGAATGGATACCGTACCTAGCCTAGTCTCTCTCCTACTGACCACAGTGTATCAGTCTCTCTCCTACTGACCACACTGCATCAGTCTCTCTCCTACTGACCACAGTGTATAAGTCTCTCTCCTACTGACCACACTGCATCATTCTCTCTCCTACTGACCACAGTGTATCAGTCTCTCTCCTACTGACCACAGTGTATAAGTCTCTCTCCTACTGACCACACTGCATCAGTCTCTCTCCTACTGACCACACTGCATCAGTCTCTCTCCTACTGACCACAGTGTATAAGTCTCTCTCCTACTGACCACACTGCATCAGTCTCTCTCCTACTGACCACACTGCATCAGTCTCTCTCCTACTGACCACACTGTAACCACATCTTCCTGTTGGATGCTTTCCTATCACATTTAAAAGAGGTGAGATGAGACAACGAATGATAATATCCTCATTGAGGACATGGATACGGTTTACATTGCATCGTGGCTAAATAAAACATAACATTACTCAGTAGGATGATTTGAGTTAATACACATGAATGATCTGTTTGATCCACTTTGGGTAATAGCCCATGTAATGATGATACATCTCAGAAAGGAGTGTTCAGTTTGCTGGTGATTTTCACTAGTTTGTTTAGAATGTTTATGATTGAGCAATTTGCCAAAACCAGCAAATTAATGCAATAGCATTATTGAAATATCAATATATAAATCCATGTTTCTATCCACTTGAAACCACTTTAGCTTCCAGAGGATTAATCTATACAGCTAAACATACGAAAATAAACATCACCATTCAAGACCAGAAAATGTTCTGAGCTCAAATTCATGACTGTATCCAAACCAGACTCACAATTGGGGCCAAGTGGAGAAAAAACAACAACATTATTTTCAAAAGCACATGTTTATTTTAAAACATTCTCAAACCTTCAGATCAAAATGAAACAATAAGGGGCGCTGTCGCTCCCGTGTGCCTTCTGGTTTTGGGTCTCCGGTCTTCAATCTCTATGAGAAAGCAGTGTGTTGCTGTGTGCTCCTGTCCCGTGTGTGTCGCGTTGGTGTTTCTTAATGACTTTCTTTTCAGTGAAACCCTTCCCACAGTCGGGGCACTGGTACGGTTTCTCTCCGGTGTGGGTTAGTATGTGCGTTTTCAGCGTGTTCGACTGAGAGAAACTCTTGTCGCAGTAAGTGCAGTGGTGCGGTTTGTGACCCGAGTGTATTAGCCGGTGCCGTATTAAAGAGGCGACTTGAGAGAACTTCATGTCGCAGACGGAGCATTGGAATGGTTTCTCTCCTGTGTGCACTGTCTGGTGACGTCTCATGTTAGTCTTATCAGCGAAGCACCTGCCACACAGAGAGCATTGGTAAGGTTTCTCTCCTGTGTGCTTTCTCTCGTGGATTACCAATCTATGCTTCGAATTGAATTCCTGGCCGCAAGTAAGACAGAGGTATGAATTGTTTTCTCTTATTTGCTCATTTGTTTTCTGATGCTTGGTTCTCTGATGAATCGACAAGGCCTGAAGCACCCTAAAACTCTTCCCGCAATCGGAGCAAAGGTGCTGTTTCTCCTCGTGGGTCACCACATGTTTCTTCAGCGCTCCAGACTCCACAAAGCCTTTCCCACAGACAGAACAGACGTGCGGCTTCGCTACTTGCTCTCTGTGCTGCGTTTTCTGATGTCTTCTCAAGGCGGAGAGGAAGGTAAATCGCTTGCCGCAGTTGGCACAGAGGTGAGGTTTCTCTCCAGTGTGGATCCGCAGGTGGGTCTCTAACCCTGCCTTAGAAGCCAGCCTCTTCCCACAGTGAGGGCAAGGCTCAGAGACCTGTGTCTTTCCTACCTTTTCTCCTTTATGTCTTCTAACATGTGTTCTAAGGTTTGAAGAGTCATTAAATCGCTTCCCAC
Source organism: Oncorhynchus clarkii lewisi (assembly GCF_045791955.1). Taxonomy (NCBI): domain Eukaryota; kingdom Metazoa; phylum Chordata; class Actinopteri; order Salmoniformes; family Salmonidae; genus Oncorhynchus; species Oncorhynchus clarkii. Next base: position 64,033 of record NW_027258101.1, on the reverse strand, counting down.
AGAGAGGACACACAAAGGGTTTTTCACCGGAGTGCATACGAAGGTGCCTTTGATAACTATTTGAGTGAGAGAAGCGCTTGTAGCATTGGGAGCAGCAGAACGGTTTTTCACCAGTATGCGTCCTCCGGTGGCTTGTCAGCCTTTCCTTTGTTGGGAAATGGCGCTTACATTCAGGGCATTGGAATTGGTTTCCATCTAGACGATGTGATTTGGAATGATTTGTTAAGCTAAGGAAGGACGTGAAAGTTTTTCCGCAATTGGAGCAGAGGTGAGGTTTCTCTCCTGAATGGATGGATTGATGTTTTTTTAAGTATCCAGAATCTCTGAAGCCTTTCCCACAGACAGAGCACACGTGGGGCTTCGCACTGTCTCCTGCGTGGAGTACCTGATGTCTTCTCAGAGACGAACGAAAACAGAAACTCTTCCCACAGTCGGAGCAGAGGTGGGGTTTCTCTCCAGTGTGGGTTCTTTGATGGGACCTCAAGGCTCCTGGTTGATTAAAGACTTTCCCACACACTGAACATTCGTGCCGTTTCACTCCTCCGTGCTCTGAATGACAAAGTTTCTGATGTTTGGTGAAGGAGGGACGGAAAGCAAAGCTCTTCCCGCAGTCGGGGCAGACGTGAGGTTTCTCTCCAGTGTGGGTCTTCAGGTGAATCGTTAGTCTTGTTTTGGTTGACAACTTCTTACCACAGTGAGCACATGGATGAAGGACTTGTTTCTTCACGACCCCATCATGTTCTGAGGAACCAACATTGTTTTCGGAAGGTTCCTCTTCAAAATGTTCTCCTGAGTGAGTTCTAAAGATGTGTTTCTTTAAGTTGCTTGGATCATTGAAATTCTTCCCACGAGGACAAACGTACGGTTTCTCTCCAGTATGAGTTAGCAGATGCCTGGTAAGGCTGGAAAATGTACTGAATACTTTTCCACATTCAGCGCATATATTTTTCTGTTTCTCTCCAGTGTGAGTTAGCAGATGTCGCTCCAGAATGTCTTTTGTGGCAAGACTCTTCCCACACTGAGCACAGGAGTGGGTTTTCTTGGAGGTTTTCTGCCCCTGTGTTTTTCTGCAGTCCATCAGCTCCACAGACACCCTCTTCAGACCCCAAATTAAGGCGGTACTTGGAGAGGCACGACACAGGGTCTTCAGGAGAGTGGAGGAGGGCGGGAGAGACGTGTCCTGTAAATCACAAAAAGAGACAGAATTAATCAGGGTGGGAAATGCTCCTCTACCTGTCAATTAATTTTGAAGTCTTTAAATTCCCCTCATCCCCGATTACGTAAGGTCAAGAGGAGGAACCACAGATATTCTCCTCCAATATCTTTTATAGAAGGAAGTTGAGGAATCAATGAAGGACTGTTGAGAAACACTTTGACTGGGACAATAAATACTCCCTTTCCGACTGGGACAATAAATACTCCCTTTCCGACTGGGACAATAAATACTCCCTTTCCGACTGGGACAATAAATACTCCCTTTCCTACTGGGACAATAAATACTCCCTTTCCGACTGGGACAATAAATACTCCCTTTCCGACTGGGATAATAAATATTCCCTTTCCGACTGGGACAATAAATACTCCCTTTCCGACTGGGACAATAAATACTCCCTTTCCTACTGGGACAATAAATACTCCCTTTCCGACTGGGATAATAAATACTCCCTTTCCGACTGGGACAATAAATACTCCCTTTCCGACTGGGACAATAAATACTCCCTTTCCGACTGGGACAATAAATACTCCCTTTCCGACTGGGATAATAAATACTCACGCCTCTCACTCTTTGCTCTAGTGTGTGCCTTTCTGGAGAAAACTCCGCCTCCAGTCTGTTGCTAGGTAACCAATCCTTGTCCTTCACGTCGCAGTCTGCAGCGTTGTTGGATTGTCTGGGACTCATGGACTCCGCCTCCAACCCGTCGCTAGGTAACCCAGCCCCTCCCTCTCCGCTCCACTCTTCATCACAGTCTACAGCATCCTCAGCCTGGAGGGGACTCGAGGGTGCACCGCTAGCATCCTCCAGCATCCTTCTGATGTCCTCCTTCAGTTGAACTAACCAAGACATTCCCTGCTCCACCGATTTCATTGAGTCCGTATTGTCCCACATTTCCTCCATGACTTTACGCCGCAACGAGCGGTGATCCATTGCTTTAACTTCAGATCCATCATGTCCATGATGTTCACACAGGGAGCGTAAATTGTCCTCAGTCAAATTCCATAAACTCTTCTCGATTTCATCCATCAACACTCCCTCCTCTCGATTCATTTTGTCCCCGCAGAGTTTGAACGTTTCTTGGTAAAAGGGAGCAATAACAACTGGTTATTGAATGGAGCTGCAACAAGTGTGAGGTGTCTCTCTCCTGTGTCAAATCAAATGTTATATTTTCACATGTGCCAAATACAACATGTGTTAAAACCTTACAGTGAAATGCTTACTGACAAGCCCTTGACACTCATTTTTCTTAAAACTGCATTGTTGGTTAAGTAAAAAAATAGAGAACTCATATCTGGAGTTGTCATAACACCAGATCTTCTTCCTGTCACGAGAGCAGTGGAATCTCCTTGTGAGGTCCCCTGTGGAAGCTCCTTGTGAGGTCCCCTGTGGAAGCTCCTTGTGAGGTCCCCTGTGGAATCTCCTTGTGAGGTCCCCTGTGGAATCTCCTTGTGAGGTCCCCTGTGGAAGCTCCTTGTGAGGTCCCCTGTGGAATCTCCTTGTGAGGTCCCCTGTGGAATCTCCTTGTGAGGTCCCCTGTGGAATCTCCTTGTGAGGTCCCCTGTGGAATCTCCTTGTGAGGTCCCCTGTGGAATCTCCTTGTGAGGTCACCTGTGGAATCTCCTTGTGAGGTCCCCTGTGGAAACAGGAGAACATGGTGAGAGAAAAGAAACAACCGTTTTGACCATCTATGTAGATGTGTAGCGGCATTCTGTTTGTGGAGTCTGTCAAATCAAAACATTTTCTACATTAGATTGTCAATCTTACATTTTTTACTTAAAGTACCGATCAGAAGTTGAAACAATAACAAAGTGTGAACCCCGCCCCTGTTTTGATAAAAAGCGGCGGGATGGGGCAGGAGAAATCTAACCACTCTCAAATTCATTGACAGAGCTATAGATGCAAGGACTGACCATCCATGAAATCTAAATTACACAGTTTTAACTATATTTTGAGACTATACAGTGTTTGTTTACATGTATTTTGTTTACAAACAATCACCTGACCTCAAACCCAATTGAGATGGTTTGGGATGAGTTGGACCGCAGAGTGAAGGAAAAGCAGCCACCTTGTGCTCAGCATATGGGGCAACTTCTTTAAGACTGTTGGAAAAGCATTCCTCATGAAGCTGGTTGAGAGAATGTTAAGTGGCTACTTTGAAGAATCTCAAATATAAAATATATTTTTGATTTGTTTAACACTTTATGGTTACTACATGATCCCATATGTGTTATTTCATAGTTTTGATGTCTTCATTATTATTCTACAATGTAGAAAATAGTAAAATAAAGAAAAACCCTGGAATGAGAAGGTGTTCTAGAACCCTGGAATGAGAAGGTGTGTCCAAACTTTTGACTGGTACTGTATGTTGTGAATTGCCCATCAGTTGAAAGGAAAGTGGGGGGTGTGTGGAAAGGGGTGGGTGTGTAGAAAGGGGTGGGTGTGTGGAAAGGGGTGGGTGTGTAGAAAGGGGTGGGTGTGTGGAAAGGGGTGGGCGTGTGGAAAGGGGTGGGTGTGTGGAAAGGGGTGGGTGTGTGGAAAGGGGTGAGTGTGTGGAAAGGGGTGGGCGTGTGGAAAGGGGTGGGTGTGTGGAAAGGGGTGGATGTGTAGAAAGGGGTGAGTGTGTGGAAAGGGGTGGGCGTGTGGAAAGGGGTGGGTGTGTAGAAAGGAAAGGGGTGGGTGTGTGGAAAGGGGTGGGTGTGTGGAAAGGGGTGGGTGTGTAGAAAGGAAAGTGGGGGGTGTGTGGAAAGGGGTGGGCGTGTGGAAAGGGGTGGGTGTGTGGAAAGGGGTGGATGTGTAGAAAGGGGTGAGTGTGTGGAAAGGGGTGGGCGTGTGGAAAGGGGTGGGTGTGTAGAAAGGAAAGGGGTGGGTGTGTGGAAAGGGGTGGGTGTGTGGAAAGGGGTGGGTGTGTAGAAAGGAAAGTGGGGGGTGTGTGGAAAGGGGTGGGCGTGTGGAAAGGGGTGGGTGTGTGGAAAGGGGTGGATGTGTAGAAAGGGGTGAGTGTGTGGAAAGGGGTGGGCGTGTGGAAAGGGGTGGGTGTGTAGAAAGGAAAGGGGTGGGTGTGTGGAAAGGGGTGGGTGTGTAGAAAGGAAAGTGGGGGGTGTGTGGAAAGGGGTGGGTGTGTGGAAAGGGATGGGTGTGTGGAAAGGGGTGGGTGTGTAGAAAGGGGTGGGTGTGTGGAAAGGGGTGGGTGTGTAGAAAGGGGTGGGTGTGTAGAAAGGAAAGGGGTGGGTGTGTGGAAAGGGGTAGGTGTGTAGAAAGGAAAGGGGTGGGTGTGTGGAAAGGGGTGGGTGTGTAGAAAGGGGTGGGTGTGTGGAAAGGGGTGGGTGTGTGGAAAGGGGTGGGTGTGTAGAAAGGGGTGGGTGTGTAGAAAGGAAAGGGGTGGGTGTGTAGAAAGGGGTGGGTGTGTGGAAAGGGGTGGGTGTGTAGAAAGGGGTGGGTGTGTAGAAAGGGGTGGGTGTGTAGAAAGGGGTGGGTGTGTAGAAAGGGGTGTGTGTAGAAAGGAGTGGGTGTGTAGAAAGGGGTGGGTGTGTGGAAAGGGGTGGGTGTGTAGAAAGGAAAGGGGTGGGTGTGTAGTAAGGAAAGGGGTGGGTGTGTAGAAAGGGGTGGGTGTGTAGAAAGGGGTGGGTGTGTGGAAATGGGTGGGTGTGTGGAAATCGCTCCCCTTTTTCCCCCTTCCGTTTCTTAAAACGCAGCGACCGTACATTGAGATACCGCGAGAGTTTGGACTTCTGTTCTGAAGCCAGAGGATGAGACAGTCATGGTTAGTTTTACACAAATAATTATACATTTTCAGTTATAAAACGGATGATTGTTTATTTTTGATGAAAATGATTTATGATGGGTGTACTGTTGCTTCATGGGTTGTATGCGTGTGCTTACTGTGACTGTCACCCTGCTATTTGCTACTAGGTAGCTATTTCCCAGGTCGTTGCTGGACATTAGTGCTCCTCAAGAGGGCGCGAAGGGCACTGTGTCCCGGTGTTGCTGTGATACCCAATAGGAAGCACTTCAAGTCGGCAGACAGACCGATACAACACTGGTCGCTGGCTTATCGATTCGCTGTGCAGCCCAATCAGCCACACAAAAACGTTTGTGAGTGGCAACAAATCCGCCCAATTAGCTGATTCACTTTCCATACGCCCACTCCTTCCGACACGCCCACTCCTTCCGACACGCCCACTCTCCCATACTCCGGTCGCCATATTGGGCTGCAGCGACCCATATACTTGTTTTTATTTGGAAGGATCCAACAGCTACGACAAGCTATCCTGTGGCGAGGACAGCCGAGGTCGGGCCTCGTCAAGAGGATGAAAAGGGATGATTCTGGCCCAGTGGGATGATTCTGGCCCAGTGGGAGTGAGATTTGTGGAGAAAAATGGATCCATATGTGATGTCAGGTTGGGTGGAGAAGAGGTGCTGAGAGTAACTAGGATAAGTGATGATTTACTGTGTTTCTTCAGTCCAGGGGGAGCGGGCGCTACAGATCACACCATTAGGGACATGTGATTTGCTTTGCTCTATGGAGCAGGGTATCTTTGAAAGGAGTGATACATGGGCTGGCATTAAGTGTTGAGGAGGATCAGTTGAAGTTTCCCAGTGTTTATAACCGCCGCCGTTTGGTGCGACGCAGACCTGGTGGAGAGCGTGGGGAAACAGAGAGTGTTGAGTGGTAGTGTTCTGTTCTCTCAGACCATTGGTCCGGAGTAGAGTTAGAAGAGGGTCAAATAGTGGATTGGGGTGGTGTTTTTTTATTATTATTATAGTTGGCAGGGCAATTTTCCTTTTCCCTAATTTTGTATTACCATATCAATTAACGTACGTAGGCCGAATGGCCTCACACACCAGTACAGTAGGTGGCGCCGTGCGCCCCTAAAAGTTGGATGCGATTCGCCAATCAAATCCTAAAGAAGAAGAAGCAGCTAACGTTAGCTAACATGGCTAATACAGACAGAAAATACAACGGTAACTCGTTGATGATTTCCTATAGCTACAATCGATATGCCTGTAGCTACGAGCCAGAAAACAATCATTTTATTCGAATATCGACTCAGTTTGAACTACAGCTTAAAACATTGTTTACAAGAGCAATTAGCTAGCTAGCTACTAAGCTAAAAAAAAAAATCAACAGCTAGTCTGAAGAGAAGCTATCCAGCTAAATGAGCGGTTATGTAAACCTAACAACTTGCTAATTACATATTTTTGGACGACCCCCTCCTGGCCGTTAGTAGATACCTAATGATTTACTCACCGGTTGGATTGTAAACATAATCCTTTCTTAGTTTTCAGTCGTCTTCTAGCTACCTGTTCAAACGCAAGCGGCCTGTTCACGTTCCAGATGAGAACAAAACAAAGGGGCGGGGCGAACAGGAAGGACCTGAGAGCAGAAGGCGGAGGGCAGAGAGAGTCTCGAGAACAGTAATACAACTACGCTCATTGGGGACATAGAAACACTATATTGCGTCATAGCTAAATTCGAAGAACAATTACTCAGTATACGTATTATCCCACGTGCCTATGTCAAATCAAATGTATGTTTCTAGCCCTTCTTACACCAGCTGATATCTCAAAGTGCTGTATAGAAACCCAGCCTAAAATCCCAAACAGCAAGCAATTCTACACAGCACAGAGAGAAAGAGTGTTCAGTGAGTTTACTGGTGATTTTCACTAGTGTTATTGTTTATGATTGAGTAACTTACTAAATGGGGTGATGAAAGCAAACGAAGTAGTTTTATGAAATTATCTATACATTAATCCATTGGGTGTATTTACTCGGGATTTGTCCAAACGAAACTAGTTTTCATTGCATAACATTTTATGTTGCAAAACTGTTTACTATGACCTGCAACTAATGAATGCATCCCATTTTCTATCCACTTCAAACAGCTTTAGTTTCCGCGGGATTAAGTCAGCGTTTCCCAAACTCGGTCCTCGGGACCCCAAGGGTTGCCACGTTTTGGTTTTTGCCCTAACACTACACAGCGGATTCAAATGGTAAAATCTTGATGATTCGTTGATTATTGGAATCAGCTGTGAAGTACTGGAGGGGGCAAAAACCAAAATGGACCGAGTTTGGTTGGGAAACACTGGATTAAGAAAGATAGATACAAGACCGAAAAATGAGCTCAACTTCAAATCAGCATCCAAACCAGTCTCACCACTGGGGCCAAGCAGGAACAAACATGACTTATTATTTGGAAAAACACGTTTAATTTTTAAACATAAAAAAAAAAAACATATCAAAATGAAACATTAGATGAACAACTGTGTGAGACATGTCAACATCTGTAACTTCCTCCTCCAATCAACAGATGGAACGGAGAATCACCTTTATTCGCCAAACACATTTGCATGTACAGAAATTTGACTCGGTGATATGGTGCTGACACAATAAACAGAATCTAGGCTACAGACAGACAGACAAACAGAATATACGGACAAGATATACACAATTCACATACAGTATGCACACTATGGACAGTGTAAGCTAAAAACTACACTATGAACAGTAAGATAAAAACGACAGAGTACACTATGAACACTATAATCTACATTATGAATTGTGCATGTATTGATGTAGAATTAAAAGATGACTCCTGGGAGTCCAGGGGAAAGGGGGATACCTAGACAGTTGTACAACTAAATACCTTCAACTGAAATGCATTTAACAACTCCTCTGAATCAGAGGGGAGCTGGGGAGGCTGCTTTAAATCGACGTCTTCGGCGCCTGGGGAACATAACGTGGGTCTGTTAAAAATATCATTCATTAGTTCTTATGCAATGACACATTACAAGAAGCGGATAGAGATACACTCATTCAGAAGAATTGGAGCCTAGACCTTTAAATAAATATATAAACACATGTGGCTAGTTGCTTCTTCAGACTTCTTCTAAACTGCCATGTAATTAATGGATATTATTATTATTAATAATAATAATAATAATACAAACTCATTTATTGCGATAACATAATGTTGCCAGTAGCTAGCTAATGGAGGAAGCATTTAGTGTTCGGTAACTCTGGCTGACGCAGTGTAAACTGCGTCTTATTCAAGGCAATATCCGTCACAACAGACAGTAAAGCCTTCACATATATATATTTTGGGAATATTCTTTCAAATCGCCACAGAGTTGATATATTCCAGCCGTTCAGAAATATGAGGCTACAGCCCCATGTCGATCACATTTGTCGAGGGTTCAGAAGAGGGGGAGTAAAGCATCGATGAAAGAGAGAAACTTGAGTGTGTGTGTGTGTGTGTAAAATAACACAAAACATGATTTGTATCCTTAGTTTTGAGAAAAAAATGTTTCTAAAAGGAGAGGGACGGAGGAGAACACTTTATATTCGTAGCCTCGGCCTATAAATTAACTGGAGACCGCATCCCAAATGGAAAACTGTTCGCAAAACGCTGACTTGTGGACGGTCTATATAAAACATTTAGCAGACGCTCTTATCCAGAGCCATTAGAGTTAAGTGCCTTGCTCAAGGGCAGATTTTTCACCTATTTACTCTCAGGGATTCGAACCAGTGAACCTTTCGGTTAACCGCTCTTAACCGCTAGGTTACCTGTCGCACTGTATATCTCCGGGTTGCATCCTTTTCACGGGGGCCAACTCACATGCACACTCGCACTCAATGTGCACAGGGAGCACCACGACTTGCCTAGTTAAATAAAATATATAAATATTTTATTTGGATGACATCCAAAAATATATTTATATATTTTATTTAACTAGGCAAGTCAGTTAACAAACAAATTCTTATTTACAATGGCGGCCTACCCCTGACTTGTGCCTGTTTTGACAAATAAATTCACTTCACTTCAGTATTATTTTTGAACATTATAACAGCCCATTGTAGGCGGAGTCCTTTTGATCAACTCTATGCAAAAGATACGAGGCAGATCAGTGCAGGCGTGTTCGTTACCTCGGGGAATAAGATGTCATAATGTATTTATCTAGTTGCTTGGTTCAGATGTGTACAGTTGTCTTGGCAGACTTCTTCTAAAAACGGCCATAGCGCGAGCCAACCATAGTAGAAGACAACTGAAGCAAACTCACAACATTAAAAAAAACAAACAGGCAAGTGGTGTCCTTTTTGTGTCCACATTGGTACTGCACCATACACTGCTAAATACATGGGAGTCATATATACATTTATATATACACACACATATTAGCACAAAACAGGTTCTGGATTCAGGCTAGATAGAACAGTTCAAAGCAAGCAGACAATTCATAAACAGAACACCCAGACACAAAACAACTAGTTAATGGTCGTTTCTTTGTTAAGTCTTTTCAGAGAAAATAAGACAGAAATGAACTATCACGTGGGAGTCGGGAAGGCAGCGGTGTACAATATCTATGTTTTATTTTAAAACGTTTAAGTAATTTAGCAGACGCTCTTATCCAGAGCGACTCATTCTAATGGCAGTTATTTATGCTCTTCAACCCCAGCGTGTGATCTCCGGGTGCTGAGTTTCATTCTCACAGACATTGGAACGTTGGAGCGGTTTCTCTCCCGTGTGTGAGCATGTGATTCTTCAGAGCTCTCTTCTCTGAGAAACCTTTCCCACATTCAGGGCAGTGGCAGGGTTTCACTCCAGTGTGCGTTTGCAGGTGTGATTTCAGACCAGATGAAGAAATGAAACTCTTTACACAATATGTACATCTGTAACGTCTCTCACCTGAATGCACCCTGAGATGCTTTTTAAGATTTTGTGAAAGAGCGAAACTTTTCCCACACTGGGAGCAAAGGTAGGGCTTCTCTCCAGTGTGTACACGCTGATGACTTTTCAATTTCTGCTCATTAACAAAGCGCCGGTCACACTGAGAGCAGTGGTAAGGCTTCTCTCCCGTGTGCATTCTCTGGTGAAATATCAGGTTGCGCTTTGTTGAGAGACACTGATTGCAAACAGGGCAAGGGAAAGATGGCTTTGCTTCGACATGCTGCTTCTGGTGTGTTGTGAAGTGTCCTAATGTTCTGAAACTCTTCCCGCATTCAGCGCAGAGGTAAGGTTTCTCTCCGGTGTGAATACTCTGATGTGACTTCAAGGACGAAGCTGCTGTAAAGCCCCTCCCACAGACGGGACACACATGCGGCCTTTCCCTGTGTTCAGCATGGACCCTCTGGTGAGATATCAAGTGTGCCTGAGTATAGAAGGTCTTCCCACAGTCAGGGCAGAGGTGGAGCTGCTCCCCAGTGTGTAGTCTCTGGTGTTTCCTCAGGGCGTAGGTGCTAGAGAATCTCTTGCCACATTCAGAGCAGAGCTGAGTTTTCTCAGTGTGGCGGATTCTCAGATGATCCTTTAATTCTTTCTTCGAAGCTAGCATCGTCCCGCAGTGAGGACACGGATGAGGGACTTTGACTTTCTTCGTCCCTCTGACCTCACCAGTGTGAAGTTTCTGATGTTTTTTAAGGCTTCTTAACAGACGGAACGTCTCCCCACACTCAGAGCACTCATGAGGTTTGTCTTCGGTATGAACGCGCATGTGGCTTTTCAGGCTTTTTTGACTTCCTAAATTCTTCCCACAGTGATCACAGATATGGGAGCTAGGCCTGTCTCCTGGGAGAGTTTTCTTGCATCGTTTAGCGCTAGACGGGCTGTGAGATTTCTCTCCTGTGCGAGTTGTCTTGCTGTCGTCTAGCTGCACAGACACCCTCTTCTTCAGACAGCGCAGTAGGGCGCTACCGCGGGACGCACGACCCGGGGACTTCGAGAGGGTGGCGGGGGGCCGGGGGGGCTTGTCCTGGAAACGGTAAAAATACCAAATGAAACAGGTTGGGACACCATCCCCTACCCGCCAAGTCTCTCCTCAATTCCTCCTCAATTATTCAAACTACTTCTCAAAATCCATTGCATGAGAAAAGGCCAAGAGGAGGAACATCAGGGGTGTATTCACAAGAACACAAACAGAAGTCAACGGAATGAAAACGGGGAGGGACCTACCTGACTTTGTCTTATATAAAACACTTTTTTTCCTACGTTGTAAAACTTTTTACAACTGTTTGGAATAATGATTACACCCCAGATGTGGAGAAAGACCAAGAGGAGGAACATCAGATCTTTTTTATAAAAGGGAGGTCGAGGAATCAAGGAAAGACCTGCGAAACAAAATGTCAGACTGGGAAATCAAGTACTCACCTCTCTCACTCTCTGCTCTGGTGTGTGCCTCTCTGGAGACAACTCCACCTCCAGCCCATCGCTAGCCATCCAATCCCTGACCTCCTCGTCCCTTTCTTCATCACAGTCTACATCATCATCAGATTGGCTGGAACTCATGGGCTCCACCTCCAACCCATTGCTAGGTAACTGAACCCCGCCCTCTCCGTTCCATTCTTCGTCACAGTCTACAGCATCATCATCATCATCATCAGCACTGCTACCCTCCTCCTGTATCCTCCTGATGTCCTCTTTCAGTCGGACTAACCAAGATATTCCCTGCTCCTCTGATTTCATTGAGTCAGTATTGTCCCACATTTCCTCCAGGATTTTACGCCGCAACGAGCGGTGATCCATTGCTTTAACTTCGAAGCCATCTTTCCCACCGTGTCCATGACGTTCACAAAGGTAACGCAGATTGTCCTCGGTTAAATTCCATAAACCCTTTTCGATTTCATCCATCAACATTCCCTTCTCTCGATCCATTTTGTCCCAGAAGATTCTCAAATGATCCTATTCTGATGAGTTACAATGTGTCTTGGTCAAAAAAAAAGTAGGGTGAGGTGTCTTTCCTTTCATATGGATTCAAAGGTCTCCTAGATCTCTCCTCCCACACTGGGAGTTTCAGGAAGTGCTGCTTTTGTGAGTCTCCGACCAAGACAAGTTATTCCAGGTTCTGAGTTGTCATGACACTGGATCTTCTTCCTCCCACCAGAGCAGGAGGGGAATTCCTTGTGAGGTCACCTGTGTAGATAGGAGGATGTGGTGTAATACAAAAACACTCTGTACCACCCAATATCTACATGTATAGTCAGATTCAATTGCTGTCAAGTGTGTCAAATCGATACATTTTCTATCAATCATTTTAAATATTTTGTTTTTACTAAATAGAACAATATCAGGTGACCATTAATTAATTAAAATATTCCTATGACGGCTTTTATTTTGAAGGATCCAACCTGGAAGCATAATTCCGCTAGCTAACAAGCTAACTAACATAGCTAACAAGCTAACTAACATAGTTATTCTATACAGCTAAAATCGATCTGCATGTAGTTACCAGTCAGAAAACAATAATTGTATTTGTGTATCGACTGAGTTTGAGCACAGCTTCAAATGGGTTAGTAGGAGCTATTAGCTAGCTAGCTACCAAGCTAAACAGCAGCTGGTCTGAAGAGCAGATAGCTAGCTAGTGGTTATGCAAACCTAACGACTAATAACGACGTCTGGGCGACCCGTTATGACCATTGGTAGATATCTAATGCTTTACTCACCAGCTCAAGTTTTATGTTTCCCTTTCGAAGGGTTCAATAGTCTTCTAGTTAGCTATCTAACTAGCTTTTCAAAGAGCGGCCTGTACGCTTTCGAGAAGAAGCAACAAAGGGGCGGGGCCAGCAGAAAGTACGGCGGCTGGGAAAGGACATGAGAGGAGAGCAGTCGCGAAAGGATGAGAGGTTCGAGCGAAAGGGTTAGAACTAGCTTACACATTTGCGCAAACCAAAATCTGAAAATATATTTTCAACAATAAAAATGTTAAGGTGTGTATCAATTGACTTAAAAAAATAAATAATTGCAGATATGAAAGATAAGGTCCTACTGTTTCCAAACCCTAATCGCAAGCGATGCTTGTTAATGTTCAGACCGAGCATTGTGGCTCTTAATTAACAATAACATTCAGAAGACGCCTTCGTCCAATTTCTCTTCTGTGTAGTGTAATGGAACTGAAAATCATGATCAAGGGCAATACAAGAGTCTAACGAGGTAATTGAGGTAAGCTTGCTAGCTTATTTCAATCACTGGTTGAACAACGTTGTTTCCATGTTATATTTAATGAAATTACATTGAACCGACGTGGAATTGACTGGATTCTATGATTAGCCAAGATATGACGTGATGTTGACAAAAATCTCTGTCCAGACCAACAAGAGCGACAGGATGTCCACCAAGAAGAGGGGAACTTGTAACGTGACACACTGTGAGGAGGTACAGTTTTTTACATTACTACCTCAGGTTTTCATTGTTGCTTGTTTTATTTCTTTTATTTTTTTTGCATGGATGTCACTTTGTGGCAAATTTACATGTAAACACATTGCTACAAAAATATATTTACTGCAAACATACAAATGTGCATTTCCTTTTTTTTCTGTGTACTACAATATTGACTCTTCCCAGCAAACTTTGACCTACTGTTGAAATCGGTATCTAAAAAGCTCCGTGTGATACACCACAGCATTCAGCTAGAGGGAACTGACATTCTGGTATAGTACCGTAAGCAGTCAGTCTCAACAAAGAAGTAGAACAAAACTGAAATGTGTATATATAACATGTCCAGGGTTGACTGCCATGGTGAATAAAACATCTAAACATTTTGTTTCATTTTGGTGGCATTGGCCAATTTACTGAAAAATAACTAGATTTTGAAGCATGAATTAAATGTTTTTAGGGGGAGTTACTACATTTTACAGAGTTGTGACAATTTCATTTAGAGTTTAGAAAATGTTAAGACTGTTTAAAAAAAAATGAGCCAAAGCGATCGATAAACTGTCAAATGTACCATTTATATTCATAGAACATAACTTTAATTATACTGTTGCCGCTTCCTGTTGTCATATTTTTTGGATTTACAACACAGTGTCAAAACACCAGTTTTCAATGTCCAAATTCATAATCAATATGCAGAAATAGGTTGTGATACTTTGAAGACCAAAACATAATAATTTACCCTCTACACAAATCCACCGGATGTAGTGATCAAAATACAGTAGCCATATGTAGGAAAACCAAAGTTCCAAAGGCGGGGCCTAATATAGTGTTTAAGAGGTCAGGCTGGGCCTAATATAGTGTTTAAGAGGTCAGGCTGGGCCTGATATAGTGTTTAAGAGGTCAGGCGGGGCCTAATATAGTGTATAAGAGGTCAGGCTGGGCCTAATATAGTGTATAAGAGGTCAGGCTGGGCCTAATATAGTGTTTAAGAGGTCAGGCTGGGCCTAATATAGTGTATAAGAGGTCAGGCTGGGCCTAATATAGTGTATAAGAGGTCAGGCTGGGCCTGATATAGTGTATAAGAGGTCAGGCTGGGCCTGATATAGTGTATAAGAGGTCAGGCTGGGCCTAATATAGTGTATAAGAGGTCAGGCTGGGCCTAATATAGTGTTTAAGAGGTCAGGCTGGGCCTAATATAGTGTATAAGAGGTCAGACTGGGCCTAATATAGTGTATAAGAGGTCAGGCTGGGCCTAATATAGTGTATAAGAGGTCAGGCTGGGCCTAATATAGTGTATAAGAGGTCATACAATAAGTTGTGTAGTGATTCCAATGTTGTGTTAAGGAATAAGAACAAATTCTTATTTACAATGACGGTCTACCCCGGCCAAACCTGGGCGCCGCCTTATGGGACTCCCAATCATGGCCGGATGTGATACAGCCTGGATTCGAACCAGGGACTGTAGTGACACCTCTTGCACTGAGATGCAGTGCCTTAGACCTCTGCGATTATTAGATTCCTGTCTAACAGAACACAGAGGGTGTTCTTTAATGGAAGCCTATCCAACATAATCCAGGTGGAATCAGGAATACCCCCCTATCCACATCGATGGAACAGTAGTGGAGAGGGTAGCAAGTTTTAAGTTCCTCGGCATACACATGACAGACAAACTGAATTGGTCCACTCACACAGACAGCATTGTGAAGAAGGCGCAGCAGCGCCTCTTCAACCTCAGGAGGCTGAAGAAATTCGGCTTGTCACCAAAAGCACTCACAAACTTCTACAGATGCACAATCGAGAGCATCCTGGCGGGCTGTATCACCGCCTGGTATGGCAACTGCTCCGCCCTCAACCGTAAGGCTCTCCAGAGGGTAGTGAGGTCTGCACAACGCATCACCGGGGGCAAACTACCTGCCCTCCAGGACACCTACACCACCCGATGTCACAGGAAGGCCATAAAGATCATCAAGGACATCAACCACCCGAGCCACTGCCTGTTCACCCCGCTATCATCCAGAAGGCGAGGTCAGTACAGGTGCATCAAAGCTGGGACCGAGAGACTGAAAAACAGCTTCTATCTCAAGGCTATCAGACTGTTAAACAGCCACCACTAACATTGAGTGGCTGCTGCCAACACACTGACACTGACTCAACTCCAGCCACTTTAATAATGGGAATTGATGGGAAATTATGTAAATATATCACTAGCCACTTTAAACAATGCTACCTTATATAATGTTACTTACCCTACATTATTCATCTCATATGCATACGTATATACTGTACTCTATATCATCGACTGTATCCTTATGTAATACATGTATCACTAGCCACTTTAACTATGCCACTTTGTTTACATACTCATCTCATATGTATATACTGTACTCGATACCATCTACTGTATCTGCCTATGCTGCTCTGTACCATCACTCATTCATATATCCTTATGTACATATTCTTTATCCCCTCACACTGTGTACAAGACAGTAGTTTTGGAATTGTTAGTTAGATTACTTGTTGGTTATTACTGCATTGTCGGAACTAGAAGCACAAGCATTTCGCTACACTCGCATTAACATCTGCTAACCATGTGTATGTGACAAATAAAATTTGATTTGATTTGATTTGATTTGAATTCCCCCTGGCAGCTGTCTAGGCCCCTTACTTTTTCAACCTTTACTAATGACATGCCATTGGCTTGGATTAAAGCTATGTATGAGGATGACTCAACACTATACATGTAATCTACTACAGCGACTGAAATGACCGCAACACTTAACTTCTTGATTCTACTTGAGACGCATATGTCTCAAGTAGGCACCTGGAAATGCAAATGCGCTACGCTAAATGCTAAATGTACTCGTTAAAACTCAAACCTTGATCAAAATTCACAAGCAGGGTATTGAATTAAAGCTACACTCGTTGTGAACCTAGCCAACAAGTCAGATTTTTAAAATGTTTTTCGGCGAAAGCATGAGAAGCTATTATCTGATAGCATGCAACACCTCAAAATGCCTGAATGCGACGTAAACAAAGACTCTGCTTATCCGACGCAGCACAAAACGCAGAAATAAAATATAAAACATTCATTACCTTTGACGAGCTTCTTTCTTGGCATTCCTATATGCCCCATAAACATCACTATTGGGTCTTTTTTTCGTTTAAATCGGTCCATATATACCCAAAATAGCTTTCTATGGAAGCTGTGTCATTCAGAAAAAAACATCGTTTTTAAACGCTGCGTCATTTTTTTAAATTAAAAAAGTCGACGATAAACTTTCACAAAACACTTCGAAATCCTTTTGTAATCCAACTTTAGGTATTAGTAAACGTTTATAATCTATCAAAATGATTACAGGGCGATGTATATTCAATAGCTCCTCGTCTGCAAATCAATGGCTGCCAATGTCCACATTTACAGCATCCTGGTGGAGACTGGAAGAAACGGAAGCCAGATAGTTGGATTTTCCAACAAAAAATTCAATTGAAAATGACGACAATGGCGACATCGTGTGGAATTTGTATGAATTGCATGCAGGTCGATATTACATTTTGTCCCCTTTTAACAACCCATGGAAGTGACTTATGGAAATTATTTTTAGCTTTCAGAGAGCAGTTTTTCTTGCGTTTTTCAATGAAACACACGATCTGTTATAGTCACAGCCGTGATTTAACCAGTTTTAGAAACTTCAGAGTGTTTTCTATCCACACATACTAATCATATGCATATACTATATTCCTGGCATGAGTAGCAGGACGCTGAAAAGTTGCGCGATTTTTAACGGAATGTTCGAAAAAGGAGGGGGCAGAAGTAAGAGGTTTTAACAAAGAGCTGCAGTTAATTTCAGAATGGATGGTAAGGAAAAAGTTAGTCCTAAATATTTCAAAAACTAAAATCATTTTATTTGGGACAAATCATTCACTAAATCCTAAACGTCAACTAAATCTTGTAATAAATAAATGTGTAA
The DNA here is from genome assembly GCF_045791955.1 of Oncorhynchus clarkii lewisi. Taxonomy (NCBI): domain Eukaryota; kingdom Metazoa; phylum Chordata; class Actinopteri; order Salmoniformes; family Salmonidae; genus Oncorhynchus; species Oncorhynchus clarkii. The sequence continues at coordinate 46,706 of NW_027258101.1, read as the reverse complement.
ATTGGTCAAATTGCGGTGACTAACTGCATGGAGTAACCCTGGATTGTAAACTGTCACGGTCAAAACATATTGATGCAACAGTGGCTAAAATGGGGAGAAGTCTGTCTATAATAAAGCGATGCTCTTCACAACACTATCAACAAGGCAGGTCCTACAGGCCCTAGTTTCTACCTTCTTAACAGCACTATCAACAAGGCACGTCCTACAGGCCCTAGTTTCTACCTTCTTAACAGCACTATCAACAAGGCAGGTCCTACAGGCCCTAGTTTCTACCTTCTTAACAACACTGTCAACAAGGCACGTCCTACAGGCCCTAGTTTCTACCTTCTTAACCGCACTATCAACAAGGCAGGTCCTACAGGCCCTAGTTTCTACCTTCTTAACAGCACTATCAACAAGGCAGGTCCTACAGGCAGGTCCATGCTTTTTCAATGAACCATAAACAATTAATGAACATGCACCTGTGGATGCTGCAAGGAGGCACGAGGACTGCAGATGTGGCCAGGGCAATACATTGCAATGTCCGTACTGTGAGATGCCTAAGACAGCCCTACAGGGAGACAGGACGGACAGCTGATCGTCCTCGAAGTGGCAAATCACGTGTAACAACACCTGCACAGGATCAGTATATTATATATATAGACTTATTTTTCCACTGTATTATTGACTGTATGTTTGTTTATTCCATGTGTAACTCTGTTGTTTGTGTCGCACTGCTTTGCTTAATCTTGGCCAGGTTGCAGTTGTAAATGAGAACTTGTTCTCAACTGGCCTACCTGGTTAAATAAAGGTGTTCTCAACTGGCCTACCTGGTTAAATAAAGGTGTTCTCAACTGGCCTACCTGGTTAAATAAAGGTGTTCTCAACTGGCCTACCTGGTTAAATAAAGGTGTTCTCAACTGGCCTACCTGGTTAAATAAAGGTGTTCTCAACTGGCCTACCTGGTTAAATAAAGGTGTTCTCAACTGGCCTACCTGGTTAAATAAAGGTGTTCTCAACTGGCCTACCTGGTTAAATAAAGGTGAAATAAAAAAAAAAAAGTTACACCAGGAATGCACAATCCCTCCATCAGTGCTCAGACTGTCCACAATAAATGTTTGCGCTCTTCTCAAAGACAAACCACAACGAATTTCGGTAAACGGCATACCTGTGGATAGATGAGAACCTGTAGTAACCACAGATCTGGAGCGCGCTGTAGCCAGGATTAATGCCATAGAAAATGGCACACCTGACAAATTTCAGAGCGGGTGAGGTAGGATTCAATCTTAATCCTGTATTGACGCTTTGCTTGTTTGATGGTTCGTTTGAGGGCATAGTAGGGATTTATTATAAGTGTCCGGATTACTGTCCCGTTGCTTGATAGCGGCAGCTCTACCCTTCAGCTCGAAGCCATGCATGTGGTCTACAGTTGAGGTTGGTTGGAAGTACTGCCAAATTCTCTAAAATGACATTGGAGGCGGCTTATGGTAGATAAATTAACATTACATTATCTGGCAACAGCTCTGGTGGACACTCCTGCAGTAAGCATGCCAATTGCAAGCTCCCTCAACATTTGAGACATCTGTGGAATTGTGTTGTGTGATAAAAGTGCACATTTTAGAATGGCCTTTTACTGTCCCCTGCACAAGGTGCACATGTGTAATAATAACGCGGTTTAAATCAGCTTCTTGATATGGATTAATTATCTTGGCAAAGGAGAAATGCTCACTAACAGGGATGTGTGTATGGAACATTTCTGGGATGTTTTATTTCAGCTCAACACTTTGCGTTGTTGCGTTTATATATTTTTGTTCAGTGCAATTCAACATGTCAATTTAAGATGATAGTATATTTTGCCCAGTCACAGACTATTGCAACAATGACATCTATGTCACACTCTTTTAACCAATTAGAGTTTAAAAAAAAATGCTCTCTAACACAATGTAACCGGGCGCTCTAGACTACAACCTCCATAATGTCTGTACAGCAGCCTGAACGTTCTACGGCCCTACTAACAGGCTATCCCATAACTCTGCAAAAAATGCGACCAGTGTTGCTAGTTAGCAACGGCGCTAGTAGTTAGCAACGGCGCTAGTAGTTAGCAACGGCGCTAGTAGTTAGCAACGGCGCTAGTAGTTAACAACGGCGCTAGTAGTTAACAACGGCGCTGGTAGTTAGCAACGGCGCTAGTAGTTAGCAACGGCGCTAGTAGTTAGCAACGGCGCTAGTAGTTAGCAACGGCGCTAGTAGTTAGCAACGGCGCTAGTAGTTAGCAACGGCGCTAGTAGTTAGCAACGGCGCTAGTAGTTAACAACGGCGCTAGTAGTTAGCAACGGCGCTAGTAGTTAGCAACGGCGCTGGTCCCATGAACTTGTTTATTTCTTAATGCTTCCGCATTGAATTATTACATTGGTGAATAGAACTAGTTTCAAAGGTTAAAACAAAGGTTCATTCGGTTCGCTAGAACGTGTTCTACGTTGCAGAACGGATTGTACTAAACCACACATTTCCCGAAAATGTTCTTGAACAGACTTTGAGGTACATTTTCTCTGTTCGGTGGATGTGCCTGGGTGTGGCTTGAAGCGATGAGTGATGTATTTAAAGGGCAGACTAGGGCTGCAACGGGCTGCGCACCCCTTTCCGCAGTTATGGTTTACGGTAGTGACACTTCACTTGTTTTTAGCATACACATTTTTTGGGGGCAGCAGGGTAGCCTAGTGGTTAGAGTGTTGAACAAGTAACCGAAAGGCGGCAAGTTCAAATCCCAGAGCTGACAAGGTACAAATCTGTGGTTCTGCCCCTGAACAGACAGTTAACCCACTGTTCGAGGGCCTGTCTGCCCTCCCACCTCTCTGTTTCATGTCTCAGGTAGCCTGTCTGTATCATGTCTCAGGTAGCCTGTCTGCCCTCCCACCTCTCTGTTTCATGTCTCAGGTAGCCTGTCTGCCCTCCCACCTCTCTGTTTCATGTCTCAGGAAGTCTGTCTGTTTCATGTCTCAGGTAGACTGTCTGTATCATGTCTCAGGTAGTCTGTCTGTTTCATGTCTCAGGTAGTCTGTATGTCCTCCCACCTGTCTGTCTCAGGTAGCCTGTCTGTATCATGTCTCAGGTAGTCTGTCTGCCCTCCCACCTGTCTGTTTCATGTCTCAGGTAGTCTGTCTGCCCTCCCAACTGTCTGTTTCGTGTCTCAGGTAGCCTGTCTGTATCATGTCTCAGGTAGCCTGTCTGTTTCATGTCTCAGGTAGCCTATAAGTATCATGTCTCAGGTAGACTGTCTGTTTCATGTCTCAGGTAGCCTGTCTGCCCTCCCACCTGTCTGTTTCATGTCTCAGGTAGCCTGTCTGCTCTCCCACCTGTCTGTTTCATGTCTCAGGTAGCCTGTCTGCCCTCCCACCTGTCTGTATCATGTCTCAGGTAGTCTGTCTGCCCTCCCACCTCTCTGTTTCATGTCTCAGGTAGCCTGTCTGCCCTCCCACCTGTCTGTTTCATGTCTCAGGTAGTCTGTCTGCCCTCCCACCTCTCTGTTTCATGTCTCAGGTAGCCTGTCTGCCCTCCCACCTGTCTGTTTCATGTCTCAGGTAGCCTGTCTGTTTCATGTCTCAGGTAGCCTGTCGGTTTCATGTCTCAGGTATCCTGTCTGTATCATGTCTCAGGTAGTCTGTCTGCCCTCCCACCTCTCTGTTTCATGTCTCAGGTAGCCTGTCTGCCCTCTCACCTGTCTGTATCATGTCTCAGGTAGCCTGTCTGTCCTCCCACCTCTCTGTTTCATGTCTCAGGTAGCCTGTCTGTATCACATCTCAGGTAGCCTGTCTATTTCATGTCTCAGGTAGCCTGTCTGTATCATGTCTCAGGTAGCCTGTCTGTATCATGTCTCAGGTAGCCTGTCTGCCCTCCCACCTCTCTGTTTCATGTCTCAGGTAGCCTGTCTGTTTTATGTCTCAGGTAGCCTGTCTGCCCTCCCATCTCTCTGTATCATGTCTGTCGTGGAAGGATCAGAATTTGTTGGTAACATTTGTAAGATGTTTAATATTCATCAAATGTGTGTAAGTTACTTCTCATCCGAATGGTATTTTTCTATAATACTGTGGCGAGGTTGCAGTTATCTGTTCTATGTCAAAACTAAGTTGCATGGGCCACTGAGAGGGGAGAGGTCAAAGTGTCATCATGTGTAAACATATCTTTTACTCCCTACCTTTTTCTTGTGGGGAAAGAAGGGTTGCAGTGTCTGGAATCATTCTATGCTCCCTCTAATGTTGTTTCTATCTTAACCTATAGCCTCATTCTCCTCTCCGTGAGTTTGTCCAGGAGGTTGTATTTTGAGTTGGTTGTATCTAAATGACAATTTGATATATGCCTAAGCCGGCATGGATAGAATACAGTAATGTACTAATATTATCTGCCATTTTCTAATCCTTCTCGTGGGCCAAAGTAGCGCCATGGGGAAACGTTTTTACCCCTGTAGATCTGTAATGATTGGACGGTGAAACTAGCCTCCAGCCAATCAGAAATAAAGCTAGTTACTCAGCCATTCTTGTCAGGTCAAAGAAACCCAGCGAATCAAATGATTAATATACTATAGTCTGAAACACTGATTTAGCAGGAAGCATTTTATGTGGAGTGGATCTTCATACACTCCTAAAGATGTCAGGGTTCAACAAGGGTTATTTTATTAAAATCCTCAAAGTTCTTGCAGGTTGGTGGTGGTTCTTAACTGGCCATCTGAAACATTTGGATTTGAAAGGACAGCAGGTGCAGGTTCTTAACTGAAACATTTGGATTTGAAAGGACAGCAGGTGCAGGTTCTTAACTGAAACGTTTGGATTTGAAAGGACAGCAGGTGCAGGTTCTTAAAACCTCTTACTTCTACCCCCTCCTTTTTCGAACATTCTGTTAAAAATCGCGCAACTTTTCAGCGTCCTGCTACTCATGCCAGGAATATAGTATATGCATATGATTAGTATGTGTGGATAGAAAACACTCTGACGTTTCTAAAACTGGTTAAATCACGGCTGTGACTATAACAGATCGTGTGTTTCATTGAAAAACGCAAGAAAAACTGCTCTCTGAAAGCTAAAAATAATTTCCATAAGTCACTTCCACGAGTTGTTAAAAGAGGACAAAATTTAATATCGACCTGCATGCAATTCATACAAATTCCACACGATGTCGCCATTGTCGTCATTTTCAATTGAATTAATTGTTGGAAAATCCATCTATCTGCCATCCGTTTCTTCCAGTCTTCACCCGGATGTTGTTAATGAAGACATCGGCAGCCATTGATTTGCAAACGAGGAGCTATTGAATATACATCGCCCTGTAATCATTTTGATAGATTATAAACGTTTACTAATACCTAAAGTTGGATTACAAAAGGATTTCGAAGTGTTTTGTGAAAGTTTATCGTCGACTTTTTTAATTTTAAAAAATTACGCAGCGTTTAAAAACGATGTTTTTTTCTGAATGACACAGCTTCCATACAAAGCTATTTTGGGTATATATGGACCGATTTAAACGAAAAAAAAGACCCAATAGTGATGTTTATGGGGCATATAGGAGTGCCAAGAAAGAAGCTCGTCAAAGGTAATGAATGTTTTATATTTTATTTCTGCGTTTTGGGTAGCGCCGGCTACCGCAAAATCTGTTGTTTACGTGTCGTGCTGGTATTTTGGGGGGTGCATGCTATCAGATAATAGCTTCTCATGCTTTCGCCGAAAAGCATTTTAAAAATCTGACTTGCTGGCTAGGTTCACAACGAGTGTAGCTTTAATTCAATACCCTGCTTGTGAATTTTGATCAAGGTTTGAGTTGTAACGAGTACATTTAGCATTTAGCGTAGCGCATTTGCATTTCCAGGTGCCTACTTGAGACGTCTGCGTCTCAAGTAGCATCAAGAAGTTAACTGAAACGTTTGGATTTGAAAGGACAGCAGGTGCAGGTTCTTAACTGAAACATTTGGATTTGAAAGGACAGCAGGTGCAGGTTCTTAACTGAAACATTTGGATTTGAAAGGACAGCAGGTGCAGGTTCTTAACTGAAACATTTGGATTTGAAAGGACAGCAGGTGCAGGTTCTTAACTGAAACATTTGGATTTGAAAGGACAGCAGGTGCAGGTTCTTAACTGAAACATTTGGATTTGAAAGGACAGCAGGTGCAGGTTCTTAACTGAAACATTTGGATTTGAAAGGACAGCAGGTGCAGGTTCTTAACTGAAATGTTTGGATTTGAAAGGACAGCAGGTGCAGGTTCTTAACTGAAACATTTGGATTTGAAAGGACAGCAGGTGCAGGTTCTTAACTGAAACATTTGGATTTGAAAGGACAGCAGGTGCAGGTTCTTAACTGAAATGTTTGGATTTGAAAGGACAGCAGGTGCAGGTTCTTAACTGAAACATTTGGATTTGAAAGGACAGCAGGTGCAGGTTCTTAACTGAAACATTTGGATTTGAAAGGACAGCAGTTGCAGGTTCTTAACTGAAATGTTTGGATTTGAAAGGACAGCAGGTGCAGGTTCTTAACTGAAATGTTTGGATTTGAAAGGACAGCAGGTGCAGGCTCTTAACTGAAACATTTGGATTTGAATGGACAGCAGGTGCAGGTTCTTAACTGAAATGTTTGGATTTGAAAGGACAGCAGGTGCAGGTTCTTAACTGAAACATTTGGATTTGAAAGGACAGCAGGTGCAGGTTCTTAATAACTGAAACGTTTGGATTTGAAAGGACAGCAGGTGCAGGTTCTTAACTGAAACATGTAAAGATCTCCTCAATTTAAGGTTTGTCCCTTGCCGTGATCTACATGTATACTGTTTTATCTTTTCTTTTCATATTTGTGCAAATCTTTCTAAAATAGTAGAATGATCACAATTCAATGGATATCAATCAACAAAGAGGTAAGAATATGTAGGCTATAAGAATATGTAGGCTATAAGAGTATGTTGAAGGCTATACGAATATGTTGAAGGCTATAAGAATCTGTAGGCTATAAGAGTATGTTGAAGGCTATAAGAATATGTAGGCTATAAGAGTATGTTGAAGGCTATAAGAATATGTTGTAGGCTATAAGAGTATGTTGAAGGCTATAAGAATCTGTAGGCTATAAGAGTATGTTGAAGGCTATTAGAATATGTTGTAGGCTATAAGAGTATGTTGAAGGTTATAAGAGTATGTTGAAGGTTATAAGAGTATGTTTAAGGCTATAAGAGTATGTTGAAGGCTATTAGAGTATGTTGAAGGCTATAAGAGTATGTTGAAGGCTATAAGAGTATGTTGAAGGCTATTAGAGTATGTTGAAGGCTATAAGAGTATGTTGAAGGCTATATGATTATGTTGAAGGCTATATGAGTATGTTGAAGACTATTAGAGTATGTTGAAGGCTATAAGAGTATGTTGAAGGCTATACGAATCTGTAGGCTATTAGAGTATGTTGAAGGCTATTAGAGTATGTTGAAGGCTATAAGAGTATGTTGAAGGCTATAAGAGTATGTTGTAGGCTATAAGAGTATGTTGAAGGCTATAAGAGTATGTTGAAGGCTATAAGAGTATGTTGAAGGCTATAAGAGTATGTTGAAGGCTATTAGAGTATGTTGCAGACTATAAGAATATGTAGGCTATAAGAGTATGTTGAAGGCTATAAGAGTATGTTGAAGACTATAAGAGTATGTTGAAGACTATAAGAGTATGTTGAAGACTATAAGAGTATGTTGAAGACTATAAGAGTATGTTGAAGACTAGCTGTATTGGGTGGAGATGACTGAACTGCTCACTCGTGAGGAGACCATTCAAAGGTATGTCTATTGGTTTGCCATGCAGATCCCATTAACCCTCCTCCTCCCTTTCCTCCTCAGTGAATATCCCAGAGGCCTCTACATTATGGACAAGGTCTGTGTATGAAAACCATTGTCAAAACAGTTTTTTTTTTTCATTCACCACACAAAAAAAACAAGGTATGAATTCTGTCGTTATGTTTTGTTAATCATCTGTATAATTACATTTTTTTTTGAATTCACAGACTTCACCCTCCCTACACACCAGGTAGGTTATAATATGTGGAACGTTTCAACAGGAATCTTTTCCAAAAACATAAAGTACAAGGTTGCCAACAAACAACGCATACAGAGAAGCGTGATCACTTCACCTAGCTAACTAGCTGCCGAATAGGCATCAACTCACCACGTAGCTCATCAACTCACCACGTAGCTCATCAACTCACCACGCAGCTCATCAACTCACCACGTAGCTCATCAACTCACCACGTAGCTTATCAACTCACCACGTAGCTTATCAACTCACCACGTAGCTTATCAACTCACCACGTAGCTTATCAACTCACCAGGTAGCTTATCAACTCACCACATAGCTCATCAACTCACCACGTAGCTTACCAACTCACCAGGTAGCTCATCAACTCACCACGTAGCTTATCAACTCACCACGTAGCTTATCAACTCACCACGTAGCTTATTCTTAATGTTTGTCCATAGGCTACCAGGGTGGATAAATGTGGTGAGTGAAAAACGTAATGAAATTGCCCACTCCCTACCCGGTAGCTTATTCTTAATGTTTGTCAGTAGGCTACCAGAGTGAGAAACTTAATGAAATTGCCCACTCCCTACCCGGTAACTTATTCTGGCGCTTTACAACTCTGTATGTGTTGTTTGTTGGTGTCCTTGCTACAGATTCCGGTTGGAACGTTCCACAAACTATAACCTACACCTCTGTTCACCAGTCTCAATTCAATGACAGTCTTTTTAATGACTCAGTTCACCAGTCTCAATTCAATGAGTCTTTTTAATGACTCAGTTCACCAGTCTCAATTCAATGACAGTCTTTTTAATGACACAGCTCACCAGTCTCAACCAGTCTCTCTCTTCACCATTAGCCCAAAGACTCTTTGTGCTCTGGTCGCTATATGGTTACAGTCAGAATCCATGGAGTGGGTTGAGAGAGAGAGGGAGAGAGGGAGACTGGATTTGAAGCTTCTGAAAGTACCAAGGTAAGCCTATTTAATATCCGCACACACATTAAAAAAGTTATCCAAAGCCCGAAGACCATTTTACTTTAACAAAACTGCCTCAATGTGGCCAGTCGTTTTGTTTTCATTTCTGGATTCCCATGCGCGAGTGCAGACTTCCTGGCATATAAATAAAAACTACCACAAGATGGCGACATAATCCACAGGATGAATTCATATAATTAGTGATGGAGAGAGGGAGATGGAGAGAGTGATGGCGAGAGTGATGGAGAGAGTGAGATGGAGAGAGAGAGGGAGAGAAAGAGAGATGGGGAGAGAGAGAGAGATGGGGGGAGAGAGAGATATGGGGGGAGAGAGAGAGATGGGGAGAGAGAGAGAGAGATGGGGAGAGAGAGAGATATGAGGAGAGAGAGAGAGAGATGGGGAGAGAGAGAGATATGGGGGGAGAGAGAGAGAGAGATATGGGGATCGAGAGTGAGTGATGGGTGAGATAGAGAGAGATATGGGGAGGGAGAGATATGGGGAGAGAGAGAGATGGGGAGAGAGAGAGAGATATGGAGAGAGAGAGAGAGATATGGAGAGAGAGAGAGAGAGATATGGGGAGAGAGAGAGAGAGAGAGAGAGAGAGAGAGAGAGAGAGAGCGAGAGAGAGCGAGAGAGAGAGACCCTTCGACATCGCCTCAATCAACTGTCACACACACACACACACTCAACCTTGCGACATCCCTTAATCAACTGCATTCACTGGAGAGAGAGGGAAGGGGGTAGGGAGGGAGGGATGGAGGGAGAGAGGGAGAGATGGGTGGTGACGGGAGGGATGGAGGGAGAGATGGGAGTTATGGAGGGAGAGAGGGAGGGATGGAGGGAGAGAGGGAGAGATGGGGGGTGGAGAGTGAGAGAGATGGGAGGGATGGGGGGATGGAGGGAGAGAGGGATGGGGGGTGGAGAGAGAGCTGGGAGGGATGGGGGGTGGAGAGAGAGAGATGGGAGGGATAGGGGGATGGAGGGAGAGAGAAATGGGAGAGATGGGGGGGATGGAGGGAGAGATGGGGGGATGGAGGGAGAGATGGGGGAGTGGAGGGAGGTAGAGAGTGAGTGAATGGAAAGCTTGAAAGGTCGAAGTAGAGGATGAGACAGAGAGTGCTTCGTTGCTTGTCGTGGAAAATTGCAAGATTATGTTATAAAGATTGTTATAATGCTTGTATTACGTTATAATAGTTGTTACATTCGACAGAATAGAGTATTGTGTGTGTGTTCCACTGTGGATGGGCCTCTATGAGATAGCGTCACCTCTATGAGATAGCGTCACCTCTATGAGATAGCGTCACCTCTATGAGATAGCGTCACCTCTATGAGATAGCGTCACCTCTTTGAGATAGCGTCACCTCTATGAGATAACGTCATCTCTATGAGATAGCGTCACCTCTATGAGATAGCGTCACCTCTATGAGATAGCGTCACCTCTATGAGATAGCGTCACCTCTATGAGATAGCGTCACCTCTACGAGATAGCGTCACCTCTACGAGATAGCGTCAACTCTATGAGATAGCACTGACAGAGGAGATGTACGATGTCTTTGGGTAATAAAGCCTAAAGAGCATTCCAGATAGTGAGGTAATGGTTCTGTGCTATACCGTACCAGCGTGAGACGGGCTCCCGTTTGGAGTAGGAGGAGGCCAGACACTGGTCTTTACAATGAGAACTGTTGACACGGCAGGAACTGTCTGCTATGTTTTATAGATATCTTTCATACAAGTCTTAAACTTTGTGAACTGTTCCTAGGATCTGTGGTTCGTCATGTAAGTTGAGAGGGGTGTATCTTGGCTATAAAAGATCTTTGTACTTTTCTACTTCTCAACTGGTCATTAGAAATAGTGTTGAAGGTCAAAGGGCAAAGCGCAATTTTTTGTTTTAGATTCCGTCTCTCACAGTTGAAGTGTACCTATGATAAACAATTACAGACCTCTACATGCTTTGTAAGTAGAAAAACCTGCAAAAATCGGCAGTATATCAAATACTTGTTCTCCCAACTGTATATATATATATATATACAACCCCAAGAACACCATCCCAACCGTGAAGCATGGAGGTGGAAACATCATTCTTTGGGGATGCTTTTCTGCAAAGGGGACAGGACGACTGCACCGTATTGAGGGGAGGATGGATGGGGCCATGTATCTCGAGATCTTGGCCAACAACCTCCTTCCCTCAGTAAGAGCATTGAAGATGGGTCGTGGCTGGGTCTTCCAGCATGACAACGTCCCGAAACACACAGCCAGGGCAACTAAGGAGTGGATCCGTAAGAATCATCTCAAGGTCCTAAAGAGGCCTAGCCAGTTTCCAGACCTGAACCCAATAGAAAACCTTTGGAGAGAGCTGAAAGTCCGTATTGCCCAGCGACAGCCCCGAAACCTGAAGGATCTGGAGAAGGTCTGTATGGAGGAGTGGGCCAAAATCCCTGCTGCAGTGTGTGCAAACCTGGTCAAGAACTACAGGAAACGTATGATCTCTTTAATTGCAAACAAAGGTTTTTATACCAAATATTAAGTTCTGCTTTTCTGATGTATCAAATACTTATGTCATGCAATAAAATGCAAATTAATTACTTAAAAATCATACAATGTGATTTTCTGGATTTTTGTTTAGGATTCCGTCTCTCTCAGTCGAAGTGTACCTATGATAGAAATTACAGACCTCTACATGTTATGTAAGTAGGAAAACCTGCAAAATCCGCAGTGTATCAAATACTTGTTCTCCCCACTGTGTATGTATGTATATATATATTTATATATTTATATATACATCACCATGAAGAGAATGACCTTCATATCCATCCTGATGCATTTCTGGGTAGAACAGGTCAGGGACCCAATGATGTCATTCCGCCACCGTAACTCAGTTACCGGGTGTAAAATCCTCTTCACTTACTGTCCTGCTAATAATCCAAAGAGATGTTTTCAGAATTCAAGGTGTGATGTCATAGCTGACACGTCGTTCTTTCTGCAAACGTCTTGGAATCTTTTACCTCAGAGTAGATATTCTGTTACTGTCGTTCTTTCAGCAAACGTCTTGGAATCTTTTACCTCAGAGCAGATATTCTGTTACTGTCGTTCTTTCTGCAAACGTCTTGGAATCTTTACCTCAGAGCAGATATTCTGTTACTGTCGTTCTTTCAGCAAACGTCTTGGAATCTTTTACCTCAGAGCAGATATTCTGTTACTGTCGTTCTTTCAGCAAACGTCTTGGCATCTTTACCTCAGAGCAGATATTCTGTTACTGTCGTTCTTTCAGCAAACGTCTTGGAATCTTTTACCTCAGAGTAGATATTCTGTTACTGTCGTTCTTTCAGCAAACGTCTTGGAATCTTTTACCTCAGAGCAGATATTCTGTTACTGTCGTTCTTTCAGCAAACGTCTTGGAATCTTTTACCTCAGAGCAGATATTCTGTTACTGTCGTTCTTTCAGCAAACGTCTTGGAATCTTTTACCTCAGAGCAGATATTCTGTTAATGTCGTTCTTTCAGCAAACGTCTTGGAATCCTTTACCACAGAGCACATATTCTGTTACTGTCGGTCTTTCTGCAAACGTCTTGGAATCTTTACCTCAGAGCAGATATTCTGTTACTGTCGTTCTTTCAGCAAACGTCTTGGAATCTTTTACCTCAGAGCAGATATTCTGTTACTGTCGTTCTTTCAGCAAACGTCTTGGAATCTTTTACCTCAGAGCAGATATTCTGTTACTGTCGTTCTTTCAGCAAACGTCTTGGAATCTTTTACCTCAGAGCAGATATTCTGTTACTGTCGTTCTTTCAGCAAACGTCTTGGAATCTTTTACCTCAGAGTAGATATTCTGTTACTGTCGTTCTTTCAGCAAACGTCTTGGAATCTTTTACCTCAGAGCAGATATTCTGTTACTGTCGTTCTTTCAGCAAACGTCTTGGAATCCTTTACCACAGAGCAGATATTCTGTTACTATCGGTCTTTCTGCAAACGTCTTGGAATCTTTACCTCAGAGCAGATATTCTGTTACTGTCGTTCTTTCAGCAAACATCTTGGAATCTTTTACCTCAGAGCAGATATTCTGTTACTGTCGTTCTTTCAGCAAACGTCTTGGAATCTTTTACCTCAGAGCAGATATTCTGTTACTGTCGTTCTTTCAGCAAACGTCTTGGAATCTTTTACCTCAGAGCAGATATTCTGTTACTGTCGTTCTTTCAGCAAACGTCTTGGAATCTTTACCTCAGAGCAGATATTCTGTTACTGTCGTTCTTTCAGCAAACGTCTTGGAATCTTTTACCTCAGAGCAGATATTCTGTTACTGAACTTAGCATCCTTAGCATCCATTCTTCCAGTAAATGTGTTTTTGTAAAATGTTCTTTTGATTTAATAAACACTAAAATGTTTGCCAAAACAAAGAAGCGTTGATTTAAAAGTTTAACCAAACCGTACAACTCTATACACAGCGACCACTTTTAACAGTTTACAAAGTCTCAGTGTCATTCAGTCTCAGTGTCATTCAGTCTCAGTGTCATTCCGATATCGTGGCATTTCCCCGCTGGTCAACAACACTTTGGTTTAACACAGTAACACTTTAACTATGAGACGGAGCAGCAGAGTGAACACACACACACACTCACTCACTCACTCACTCACTCACTCACTCACTCACTCACTCACTCACTCACTCACACATTCATCTATACACGTCTGAGCCCTGTTACATTTTTTCCCATGCTATAACTGATGTGCCTCCATGTGCCTGTATGTGTGTTTGTGTGTTTCATATTCATTCTCACACTGTGGACGAGCAAAACGAGATACCATCATCATCATCATTACCACACACACAATGCCGACTCTCTGCCCACCTCTTATCTCTGTGGCAGGGTGTGAATGGAGACTAATTTGTTTTCAGCTAAACAGGGAATGAAATGATATGGTTTATCACTCTGAGAAAGTGAAAAAGAGGGAGGGAGAGAGCGAGAAAGAGAGAGGGGGAGAAAGGACTGAGAGAAGGAGAGGGAGGGAGTAGAGGAGAGAGAGGGAGAGGACTGAGGGAGGGAGTAGAGGAGAGGGAGGGAGTAGAGGAGAGGGAGGGAGAGGACTGAGGGAAGGAGAGGGAGGGAGTAGAGGACTGAGGGAAGGAGAGGGAGGGAGTAGAGTAGAGGAGAGAGATGGAGAGGATTGAGGGAAAGGGAGGGACGGAGGAGAGAGAGGGAGAGGGATGGAGTAGAGGAGGGAGAGGTCTGAGGGAGGGAGTAGAGGAGAGAGAGGGAGAGGACTGAGGGAAAGGGAGGGAGGGAGTAGACTGAGGGAAGGAGAAGAGTAGAGGAGATGGAGGGAGTAGAGGAGAGGAGAAGGAGGGAGAGGACTGAGGAAAGGAGAGGGATGGAGTAGAGGAGAGAGGGAGAGGACTGAGGGAAGGAAAGGGAGGGAGTAGAGGAGAGAGAGGGAGTAGAGGAGAGAGAGGGAGAGGACTGAGGGAGGGTGTAGAGGAGAGAGAGAGAGGGAGAGGACTGAGGGAAGGAGGTAATGAGAGGGATGGAGTAGAGGAGAGAGGGAGAGGACAGAGGGAACGAGAGGGATGGAGAGAAGGAGAGATCGCAGCAAAAGGATAAGGATATACTCAGGATTGTAAAAAGAACATGAATGAAGTGATGATGGGTAATGTGGACCGTTCACATACTGTCTCTCTCATCCTCCGCTTGTACTGCTACTTGTTCATAGTTCCAAGCTTCAATAGCAGCTGGTAAAATGACGAGTTCCTAATATCTACTATTTTATATCATATTTGAAACGATTCAGAGGAAGAGTATTTTCTGAGAATAACAAGTGAGTAAAAGATAAAGGAGGAAGGGCTAGGAATATATCATCAGAAGATGACTTTTATCCTGATAACTGGATAGCTAACAAGCTAACAGTTGTTTACGCGTAGCTAGGGAGTTGCTAAGAGTTTCTAGCTACTGGCTACCTGCTGTTAGCTAAAAAACCTAGCTAACAGTTGTTTACTCATTGCTAGGGAGTTGCTAAGAGTTTCTGGCTACTGGCTACCTGCTGTTAGCTAAAAAACCTAGCTAACAGTTGTTTACTCATTGCTAGGGAGTTGCTAAGAGTTTCTAGCTACTGGCTACCTGCTGTTAGCTACAAAACCTAGCTAACAGTTGTTTACTCATTGCTAGGGAGTTGCTAAGAGTTTCTGGCTACTGGCTACCTGCTGTTAGCTACAAAAACGTAGCTAACAAATAACAAAAAAGGACAAAGGACAGGAAACTAGTACCTAAACTTACACAAGCAAAGACCCGGCCCATCACAGCACAACCAGACCTGGCCCAGCACAGCACAACCAGACCTGGCCCAGCACAGCACAACCAGACCCGGCCCATCACATCACAGCACAACCACACCTGGCCCAGCACAGCACAACCAGACCTGGCCCAGCACAGCACAACCAGACCTGGCCCAGCACAGCACAACCAGACCCGGCCCATCACATCACAGCACAACCAGACCCGGCCCATCACATCACAGCACAACCACACCTGGCCCAGCACTGCACAACCAGACCTGGCCCATCACAGCACAACCAGACCTGGCCCATCACAGCACAACCAGACCCGGCCCATCACATCACAACCAGACCTGGCCCAGCACAGCACAACCAGACCCGGCCCATCACATCACAGCACAACCAGACCTGGCCCAACACAGCACAACCAGACCTGGCCCATCACAGCACAACCAGACCTGGCCCATCACATCACAACCAGACCTGGCCCATCACATCACAACCAGACCTGGCACACCTCAGCACAGTTCTACTAGACCAGGCCCACCTCAACTCAGCCCAGCAGCTTCGCCAGACCCTTCACAGCACCCTCCTCAATTCCCCCCACAACCTCCTTCCCAGGCTAGTTTTGGTTACCCTCCCTACTCCCATCCCTAGGACAGGCCCGGAACACTCTTGCCCCCGATGGCAGCCCCAACCATGCAACAGGAGCCACACCAAGGCCTCCTGTGCACACCCAGAATAGAGCATTGGCAGCCACTCCGGTCCCCAGCAACTCCACTCCTTTGGTGGGGGCTTCATCTGCCAACTCTGCTCTCCCAGTTCCCTCTACAGCCTCTGCATCCAGCTCAGTCTGCTTTGCTCTCTCAGTTCCCTCTGCATCCAGCTCAGTCTGCTCTGCTCTCATAGTTCCCTCTCCAGCCTCTGCATCCAGTTCAGTCTGCTCTGCTCTCCCAGTTCCCTCGGTATCCAGCTCAGTCTGCTCTGCTCTCATAGTTCCCTCTCCAGCCTCTGCATCCAGCTCAGTCTGCTCTGCTCTCCCAGTTCCCTCTGCATCCAGCTCAGTCTGCTCTGCTCTCCCAGTTCCCTCTGCATCCAGCTCAGTCTGCTCTGCTCTCCCAGTTCCCTCTGCATCCAGCTCAGTCTGCTCTGCTCTCCCAGTTCCCTCTCCAGCCTCTGCATCCAGCTCAGTCTGCTCTGCTCTCCCAGTTCCCTCTCCAGGCTTTGCATCCAGCTCAGTCTGCTCTGCTCTCCCAGTTCCCTCTCCAGCCTCTGCATCCAGCTCAGTCTGCTCTGCTCTCCCAGTTCCCTCTCCAGGCTTTGCATCCAGCTCAGTCTGCTCTGCTCTCCCAGTTCTCTCTCCAGGCTCTGCATCCAGCTCAGTCTGCTCTGCTCTCCCAGTTCCCTCTCCAGCCTCTGCATCCAGCCCAGTCTGCTCTGCTCTCACGTGATTGGCCAGGGACCTTGGCAAAGTCTCAGCTCACTCAATAAATAGCTGCGGATGACCCTATGCCTGTTAGCTGTGATGGGAATGAGCCGAATACCCCTCTGTCTTTAAATCTCGTAGGGGACTTGGGCTAATGCACCTACATGTGCGAAGTATGATTTATTTTTTAAATGGACACAATTGACATTTGGGGTCAGGACTCGTGTGTGAATTCTGGTTGTCTCGGTAACTAAATGGTTCTGTCTCTGATAAAGACATTGAAGTAAATTATTATAATGTATTTAGATGTGACACATTACAGAAAAGGGTGAGGAGGGGCCATATATGTGAAATCTCATTTCATTTCATTTCCTAAATCTTTAAATATTTCTGTTCCCAAGAAGAAGAAGCTCCTGGTTGTAGATGTGTCCACGAACGAGAATACACATGTATTTGCTGCCATGGGGTGTGCTATTGGTGCTAACCTTGGCCTCTGATTGGCTAACCTTGGCCTCTGATTGGCTAACCTTGCCTTCTGATTGGCTAACCTTGGCCTTTGATTGGCTAACCTTGGCCTCTGATTGGCTAACCTTGCCCTCTGATTGGCTAACCTTGCCCTCTGATCTGACTCAATTGATCTCAAAAACCCACACAGCTAAATGTGAAAAAACCCTGTTAACTCCTCATTGATTGATTTAATTTATACTAATAACCCCCATAAATAGTTATCTAGTGGTGTATTTGAATATGATCATTGTCCCATAGCAAAATACTAATCCTTGTTTAATTAATATATATATATATTTTTTTTTATTTAACCTTTATTTAACTAGGCAAGTCAGTTAAGAACACATTCTTATTTTCAATGACGGCCTAGGAACAGTGGGTTTAACTGCCTGTTCAGGGGCAGAATGACAGATTTGTACCTTGTCAGCTCTGGGATTTGAACTTGCAGCCTTCCGGTTACTAGTCCAACAATCAAACCACTGAAGAGACATTTGATAAAGCTCTCTCCTCAAGGGGTTTTTACAGGATGTGTTGTACTCTGATTGAGCCACTGTCTCTTGTATTCCTGACCCTGAGATGGCTCTAGAGAATTTCCCCTCCATATTTATTTCTCTGGCAGAAAAACACGGCCCCTTTGAAACATTTCAGAGTCAAAGACAGATCTGAAGCTTGGATTCCTTCTGAGCGACGACGGTTACCGCGGCAACTTCCAGTGAATATTGGTTTTCATTTGTAGCAATGTGCTCTCTGTGATGTGCCTGACCCCTCGCTTAAGATGGATGTAAACAAAATCCACTGGGGCTGATGTGCTTGATCTGTTTCTGCTGCCGCTCTCTGCCCACCCTGATTACTGAATCATTAACCCAGATGTTTTACCTGACGATGATATCTGGTACTATCCCCAAGGTTTGGAAGGGGGTCCATGTACTACCCCTAACCTGACGATGATATCTGGTACTATCCCCAAGGTTTGGAACGTGGTCCATGTACCCCCCCCCCCCTAACCTGACGACGATATCTGGTACTATCCCCAAGGTTTGGAACGTGGTCCATGTACCCCCCCCCCCCCTAACCTGACGATGATATCTGGTACTATCCCCAAGGTTTGGAAGGGGGTCCATGTACTCCCCCCCCCTAACCTGACGATGATATCTGGTACTATCCCCAAGGTTTGGAACGTGGTCCATGTATCCCCCCTAACCTGACGATGATATCTGGTACTATCCCCAAGGTTTGGAAGGCGGTCCATGTACTCCCCCTTCACAAAAGTTGGTGACCCTTGTGACCTAAATGATGATCACCCTAATTCTAAACTTTGTTGCCTAGCAAAAAAATATTAGAATCCTTGATTCAGCTAAAATCTTTCTTATCTTTGAAATGTGTTCTAAATGCACATCAGTCGGGTTTTGAGACCAGGTCAGAGCACTGTCTCTGCTGCATCTCTAGTTATACATCATGAGGTTAATAGATTAAAGGCAACAATGTGCTGCCCTCTCTGTCAAATGCTTTCTATACGGCTTAATCACTCACTGCTAGTTCAGAGGCTTTCCTCCATTGGCCTAGACCATACTGCATGTAACTGGTTTAAAAATGACTCGACAGATAGATCTCAAGGTGTATCTACTGATGGTGTAAAATCAGGTTTTCTGGATATTATGAAAGGTGTCCCGCAGGGGTCGATCCTGGGTCCTGTACTTTTTACTGTTTGCATTAACAATGTCAACGTTTCTGTAAAAAAAAAAAATGTTTTACCCGAAACTTGGATACCGATGATACTGTTGTGTATGCTATTATGATACTGTTGTGTATGCTATTATGATACTGTTGTGTATGCTATTATGATACTGTTGTGTATGCTATTATGATACTGTTGTGTATGCTATTATGATACTGTTGTGTATGCTATTATGATACTGTTGTGTATGCTATTATGATACTGTTGTGTATGCTATTATGATACTGTTGTGTATGCTATTATGATACTGTTGTGTATGGTATTATGATACTGTTGTGTATGCTATTATGATACTGTTGTGTATGCTATTATGATACTGTTGTGTATGCTATTATGATACTGTTGTGTATGCTATTATGATACTGTTGTGTATGCTATTATGATACTGTTGTGTATGCTATTATGATACTGTTGTGTATGCTATTATGATACTGTTGTGTATGCTATTATGATACTGTTGTGTATGCTATTATGATACTGTTGTGTATGCTATTATGATACTGTTGTGTATGCTATTATGATACTGTTGTGTATGCTATTGCCCCCCACGGTTGACCAGGATCGATCTGAACTACAGTCTGCCTTCATCGTAATACAGAATACACTTTATTGACCTGAAATTAGTACTGAATGCAGGTATAACCAGGTACATGTTGTTCTCTAGAGCACATCAACATAACTCTGACGATTTTAAATTAGTACTGAATGCAGGTATAACCAGGTACATGTTGTTCTCTAGAGCACATCAACATAACTCTGGCGATTTTAAAGCATTATGTACTCTGGATGGTGTCCATATTGATCGTGTCCCTGCTTACAAGTATCTGAGCATCTGGATAGATGAAAAGCTGTCTTTTAAAAAAACATATGGAGGAGTTAGTTTAGAAGCTGAGAATAAACATGGGCTTCTTCTATAGAAATAGTTCCCGCTTCTCGCTAAATAGTTGAAAGCAGATTATTCAGTCAATGTTCCTGTCGCTCCTAGACTATTGTAGATCGTAGTGGGTTTATTAGTTAGTTCTAGTAGCATGCTATGTTGACTATAATGTTACTTTAGCTAATATGGTGACAACGATGTTGGCTGTGTATTGTGGTTATGATACGAAGGTTTGGCTTGAAAAGTTTTTTTTGGTGTTGCCTGGTTACAGACAGCTGTTGTATTATGCACTGATGTCCCCAAGCGAAGGGACAAGGTGAGAGGAGGAGAACGCGTAAATGAGAGAAAGAATTATACAACAAAGCAAATGATCATGCTGTTTGTATGTGGCTGCTCAGAAAGTGAACTGTGTTTTAGCGGTGATCAGGGGTTTATTTATTTCATGGTAAGGTATTGTATTCTGCGTGTTTTAAAGTTTGTCAAACACTCAGAATTCCATTCCTTCATTAACCAGTGTGACTAATTAAGTTTGCTTTGATTTTTTTTCATTCCGCCGATTCTGTTGAAACACGTTTCTTAAACGGAAGCAAATGGAATGAAACAGGGATAAACATACCTGTACTTTTTACTGTTTGCATTTACAATGAAAGCAGTGTTATGTTGTGACTCATAGCAACCTATCAAACCTTGTCATATCAGTCACATTGTTATGTGTAACTCATAGCAACCTATCAAACACTGTCATATCAGTTACATTGTTGTGTTGTGTTGTTACTCATAATAACCTATCAAACCCTGTCATATCAGTTACATTGTTGTGTTGTTACTCATAATAACCTATCAAACCCTGTCATATCAGTTACAGTGTTAGGTTACTATGAGTCACAACATATCAAACCCAGTCATATCAGTTACATTGTTAGGTTACTATGAGTCACAACATATCAAACCCAGTCATATCAGTTAGTGTTAGGTTACTATGAGTCACAACCTATCAAACCAGTCATATCAGTTAGTGTTAGGTTACTATGAGTCACAACATATCAAACCAGTCATATCAGTTACATTGTTAGGTTACTATGAGTCACAACCTATCAAACCCTGTCATATCAGTTAGTGTTAGGTTACTATGAGTCACAACCCTGTCATATCAGTTAGTGTTAGGTTACTATGAGTCCCAACCTATCAAACCCTGTCATATCAGTTAGTGTTAGGTTACTATGAGTCACAACCTATCAAACCCAGTCATATCAGTTACAGTGTTAGGTTACTATGAGTCACAACCTATCAAACCCTGTCATATCAGTTACATTGTTAGGTTACTATGAGTCACAACATATCAAACCCTGTCATATCAGTTACATTGTTAGGTTACTATGAGTCACAACCTATCAAACCCTGTCATATCAGTTAGTGTTAGGTTACTATGAGTCCCAACCTATCAAACCCTGTCATATCAGTTACATTGTTGTGACTCATAAAGAATTCCTCCACAAAACCACACACAACCTAATGAGTTGCTCCCATTCTAAGAGGACACAATCTAAGGACACACATAGGACTTAATGAGTTTCCATACAGAGCTGCTGATTAGAGTCAAATGTTATTAAATATTAAAGGAGCCTCACTGCCCTGCTAGTCCAATTAACTGAACATACTGCAAACACCTTATTCCCCATCATCTCTCATACACCGTGTGTGTATGTGTGTGTGTGTGTGTGTGTGTGTGTGTGTGTCTGTGTGTGTGTGTGTGTGTGTCTGTGTGTGTGTGTGTGTGTGTGTGTCTGTGTGTGTGTGTCTGTGTGTGTGTGTGTGTGTGTGTGTGTGTGTGTCTGTGTGTGTGTGTGTGTGTCTGTGTGTGTGTGTGTGTGTGTGTGTCTGTGTGTCTGTGTATGTGTATGTGTGTGTGTGTGTGTGTGTGTGTGTTGG
>NW_027258101.1:15000-17500 GCF_045791955.1 Oncorhynchus clarkii lewisi | reverse complement strand
GGTTATTGAGTTAACATGACTTAATGTTTTGGAGTACTGTTAACATCAGGTTATCTAGTTAACATGACTTAATGTTTTGGAGTAGTGTTAACATGAGGTTATTGAGTTAACATGACTTAATGTTTTGGAGTAGTGTTAACATGACTTAATGTTTTGGAGTAGTGTTAACGTGAGGTTATTGAGTTAACATGACTTAATGTTTTGGAGTAGTGTTAACATGACTTAATGTTTTGGAGTAGTGTTAACATGACTTAATGTTTTAGAGTAGTGTTAACATGAGGTTATCTAGTTAACATGACTTAATGTTTTAGAGTAGTGTTAAATAAGTTGTTCTTACTTGATTCTATTATGTCTGTGTTTACTTACAGTAATAAATTATATATATATAATATAGTACAGTAATAAAGTAAATATATATAATATAGTACAGTAATAAAGTAAATATATAATATATAATATAGTACCATAATATAGTAAATATATATAATATATAATATAGTACCATAATATAGTAAATATATATAATATAGTAGTCAGACATTCAAAAACACTTATCTGTGTTGTGCTTATATAGAATTCTTAAGTTTTTGTAAGTTATGAATACTTAATAGTGCCACCTGATTGTGGGTATTTTTGGGGACTTTATGATACTTTTGGACAATGTTGTACGCATGTTTGAAGAAAACAAAGTATATTTCTAACATATTTAGTATACTTCTAGCATATTTAGTATATTTCTAACATAGTATTAAGCAGTTTGTTGTGCGATGAGGTTTAATTGATAATGATGAACGGACATCAAAACCGTCGGAAAAATTGATATTCAATAAATTATACATCCCGTTTCCACCATTCTTAAAGACAGAGGTTAATGCTGTCAGGCTTACAGCTCTACCTTCAGTTACTGCTAGAGGAATGAGCCCTGTGTTCAACAAGGACTGGTTACTGCTAGAGGAATGAGCCCTGTGTTCAACAAGGACTGGTTACTGCTAGAGGAATGAGCCCTGTGTTCAACAAGTACTGGTTACTGCTAGAGGAATGAGCCCTGTGTTCAACAAGGACTGGTTACTACAAGAGGAATGAGCCCTGTGTTCAACAAGTACTGGTTACTGCTAGAGGAATGAGCGCTGTGTTCAACAAGGACTGGTTACTGCTAGAGGAATGAGCCCTGTGTTCAACAACTACTGTTTACTGCTAGAGGAATGAGCACTGTGTTCTAAAAGGACTGGTTACTGCTAGAGGAATGAGCCCTGTGTTCAACAAGGACTGGTTACTGCTAGAGGAACGAGCCCTGTGTTCAACAAGTACTGGTTACTGCTAGAGGAATGAGCGCTGTGTTCAACAAGGACTGGTTACTGCTAGAGGAATGAGCCCTGTGTTCAACAAGGACTGGTTACTGCTAGAGGAACGAGCCCTGTGTTCAACAATGACTGGTTACTGCTATAGGAATGAACCCTGTGTTCAACAAGGACTGGTTACTGCTAGAGGAATGATCCCTGTGTTCAACAAGGACTGGTTAATGCTAGAGGAATGAGCCCTGTGTTCAACAAGTACTGGTTACTGCTAGAGGAATGAGCCCTGTGTTCAACAAGTACTGGTTACTGCTAGAGGAATGAGCCCTGTGTTCAACAAGGACTGGTTACTGCTAGAGGAACGAGCCCTGTGTTCAACAATGACTGGTTACTGCTATAGGAATGAACCCTGTGTTCAACAAGGACTGGTTACTGCTAGAGGAATGATCCCTGTGTTCAACAAGGACTGGTTAATGCTAGAGGAATGAGCCCTGTGTTCAACAAGTACTGGTTACTGCTAGAGGAATGAGCCCTGTGTTCAACAAGTACTGGTTACTGCTAGAGGAATGAGCCCTGTGTTCAACAAGGACTGGTTACTGCTAGAGGAATGAGCCCGGTGTTCAACAAGTACTGGTTACTGCTAGAGGAATGAGCCCTGTGTTCAACAAGGACTGGTTACTGCTAGAGGAATGAGCCCTGTGTTCAACAAGTACTGGTTACTGCTAGAGGAATGAGCGCTGTGTTCAACAAGGACTGGTTACTGCTAGAGGAATGAGCCCTGTGTTCAACAACTACTGTTTACTGCTAGAGGAATGAGCCCTGTGTTCAACAAGGACTGGTTACTGCTAGAGGAATGAGCCCTGTGTTCAACAAGGACTGGTTACTGCTAGAGGAACGAGCCCTGTGTTCAACAAGTACTGGTTACTGCTAGAGGAATGAGCGCTGTGTTCAACAAGGACTGGTTACTGCTAGAGGAATGAGCCCTGTGTTCAACAACTACTGTTTACTGCTAGAGGAATGAGCCCTGTGTTCAACAAGGACTGGTTACTGCTAGAGGAATGAGCCCTGTGTTCAACAAGGACTGGTTACTGCTAGAGGAACGAGCCCTGTGTTCAACAATGACTGGTTACTGCTATAGGAATGAACCCTGTGTTCAACAAGGACTGGTTACTGCTAGAGGAATGAGCCCTGTGTTCAACAAGGACTGG
>NW_027258101.1:5000-10000 GCF_045791955.1 Oncorhynchus clarkii lewisi | reverse complement strand
GAGAAACAGAAGAGAGGAGAAACAGAGGAGAGGAGAAACAGAGGAGAGGAGAAACAGAGGAGAGGAGAAACAGAGGAGAGGAGAAACAGAGGAGAGGAGAAACAGAAGAGAGGAGAAACAGAGGAGAGGAGAAACAGAGGAGAGGAGAAACAGAAGAGAGGAGAAACAGAGGAGAGGAGAAACAGAGGAGAGGAGAAACAGAGGAGAGGAGAAACAGAGGAGAGGAGAGGAGAAACAGAAGACAGGAGAAACAGAGGAGAGGAGAAGCAGAAGAGAGGAGAAACAGAGGAGAGGAGAAACAGAGGAGAGGAGAAAGAAGAGAGGAGAGGAGCAACAGAGGAGAGGAGAAACAGAGGAGAGGAGAAACAGAGGAGAGGAGAAACAGAGGAGAGGAGAGGAGGGGAGAAACAGTAGAGGAGAGGAGGGGAGAAACAGTAGAGGAGAGGAGAGGAGAAACAGAAGAGGAGAGGAGAGGAGAAACAGAAGAGGAGAGGAGAGGAGAAACAGAGGAGGAGAGGGGAGGAGAAACAGAGGAGAGGAGAAACAGAAGAGGAGAGGAGAGGAGAAACAGAAGAGAGGAGAAACAGAGGAGAGGAGAAACAGAGGAGAGGAGAAACAGAGGAGAGGAGAAAGAGGAGAGGAGAAACAGACGAGAGGAGAAACAGAGTGAGGAGAAACAGAGGAGAGGAGAAAGAAGAGAGGAGAGGAGCAACAGAGGAGAGGAGAAACAGAGGAGAGGAGAAACAGAGGAGAGGAGAAACAGAGGAGAGGAGAAACAGAGGAGAGGAGAAACAGCGGAGAGGAGAAACAGAGGAGAGGAGAAACAGAGGAGAGGAGAAACAGAAGACAGTAGAAACAGAGGAGAGGAGAAGCAGAAGAGAGGAGAAACAGAGGAGAGGAGAAACAGAGGAGAGGAGAAACAGAAGAGAGGAGAAACAGAGGAGAGGAGAAACAGAAGAGAGGAGAAACAGAAGAGAGGAGAAACAGAGGAGAGGAGAAACAGAGGAGGAGAGAAACAGAGGAGAGGAGAAACAGAAGAGAGGAGAGGAGCAACAGAGGAGAATGCAGAAACCCCTCCACTTGTTTTGGTAAACAGATGACAGATAGTGATGTAAAGAATGCAGACAACCCTCCACTTGTTGTGGTAAACATATGACAGATAGTGATGTAAAGAATGCAGACAGATGGTGATGTAAAGAATGCAGACACCCCTCCACTTGTTGTGGTAAACAGCAGACAGGTGGTGATGTAAAGAATGCAGACACCCCTCCACTTGTTGTGGTAAACAGCTGACAGATGGTGATGTAAAGAATGCAGACACCCCTCCACTTGTTGTGGTAAACATATGACAGATAGTGATGTAAAGAATGCAGACAGATGGTGATGTAAAGAATGCAGACACCCCTCCACTTGTTGTGGTAAACAGCTGACAGATGGTGATGTAAATAATGCAGACAGATGGTGATGTAAAGAATGCAGACACCCATCCACTTGTTGTGGTAAACAGCTGACAGATGGTGATGTAAAGAATGCAGACACCCCTCCACTTGTTGTGGTAAACAGCTGACAGATGGTGATGTAAAGAATGCAGACACCCCTCCACTTGTTGTGGTAAACAGCTGACAGATGGTGATGTAAAGAATGAAGACAGATGGTGATGTAAAGAATGCAGACACCCCTCCACTTGTTGTGGTAAACAGCTGACAGATGGTGATGTAAATAATGCAGACAGATGGTGATGTAAAGAATGCAGACACCCCTCCACTTGTTGTGGTAAACAGCTGACAGATGGTGATGTAAAGAATGCAGACAGATTGTGATGTAAAGAATGCAGACACCCATCCACTTGTTGTGGTAAACAGCAGACATATGGTGATGTAAATAATGCAGACAGGTGGTGATGTAAAGAATGCAGACACCCTTCCACTTGTTGTGGTAAACAGCAGACAGATGGTGATGTAAAGAATGCAGACAGGTGGTGATGTAAAGAATGCAGACACCCTTCCACTTGTTGTGGTAAACAGCAGACAGATGGTGATGTAAAGAATGCAGACACCCCTCCACTTGTTGTGGTAAACAGCAGACAGATGGTGATGTAAAGAATGCAGACAGATTGTGATGTAAAGAATGCAGACACCCCTCCACTTGTTGTGGTAAACAGCAGACAGATGGTGATGTAAAGAATGCAGACAGGTGGTGATGTAAAGAATGCAGACACCCCTCCACTTGTTGTGGTAAACAGCTGACAGGTGGTGATGTAAAGAATGCAGACACCCTTCCACTTGTTGTGGTAAACAGCTGACAGGTGGTGATGTAAAGAATGCAGACACCCTTCCACTTGTTGTGGTAAACAGCAGACAGATGGTGATGTAAAGAATGCAGACACCCCTCCACTTGTTGTGGTAAACAGCTGACAGATGGTGATGTAAAGAATGAAGACAGATGGTGATGTAAAGAATGCAGACACCCCTCCACTTGTTGTGGTAAACAGCTGACAGATAGTGATGTAAAGAATGAATGATATGTGTTGGTCTGTGTGTGTATTCTATGTGTCTATGGCTGCATTTAGACAGGCAGCTCAATTCTGATCTTTATTCCACTAATCGGATCTTTTGACCAATCACATGAGATCTTTTCGCATCGGATCTTTTGACCAATCACTTCAGATCTTATCGCATCGGATCTTTTGACCAATCACATCAGATCTTATCGCATCGGATCTTTTGACCAATCACATCTGATTTTTTTTCACATCTGACCAATTAGTGAAAAGAAGATCAGAATGGTCCCGCCTGTCTATACACAGCCAATATGAGCTGGTGGGGGTGCTTGTGTCTGTCTGTGTGTGTGGTGAATATTGAGTGTGTTTTGAAGACTGCCTCCTCGTCTCTGTGTGTGTTGTTGCCGTAGGGCTGGTTGTCCTATAAGGGACAGACATGTGTGTCTTTAGAGGACCAGTGTTGTTGAATCACACTGCTGTTCCCCCTGAAGGCAACAGTTGTTACTGTCCCAACAACAACCAGAGAACATGGAACCCAACGGAACACATTCTACCCCGCGGCCATACCCCAATCTCTCTCTCTCTCTCTCTCTCTCTGTCTCTGTCTCTCTCTCTCTGTCCCTCTCTCTCTCTGTCTCTCTCTCTGTCTCGCTCTGTCTTTCCCTCTCTCTCTCGCTCTCTCTCTCTCTCTCTCTCACTCCAGAATGGCACCCTATTCCCTATATACAGTAGTGCACTACTGTTGACCAGAATGGCACCCTATTCCCTATATAAAGTAGTGCACTACTGTTGACCAGGGCCCTATTCCCTATATACAGTAGTGCACTACTGTTGACCAGGGCCCTATTCCCTATATACGGTAGTGCACTACTGTTGACCAGGGCCCCAGTCCACTATTGTGGACCGGGCCCAGTCCACTACTGTTGACCAGGGCCCCAGTCCACTACTGTTGACCAGGGCCCAGTCCACTACTGTTGACCAGGGGCCCCAGTCCACTACTGTGGACCAGGGGCCCCAGTCCACTACTGTTGACCAGGGGCCCCAGTCCACTACTGTTGACCAGAGCCCTATTCCCTATATAGTCCACTACTGTTGACCAGGGCCCCAGTCCACTCCTGTAGACCAGGGCCCAGTCCACTACTGTTGACCAGGGGCCCAGTCCACTACTGTTGACCAGGGCCCAGTCCACTACTGTTGACCAGGGCCCAGTCCACTACTGTTGACCAGGTTTCCAGTCCACTACTGTTGACCAGGTTTCCAGTCCACTACTGTAGACCAGGGCCCCCGTCCACTACTGTTGACCAGGGCCCAGTCCACTACTGTTGACCAGGGCCCAGTCCACTACTGTTGACCAAGGCCCAGTCCACTACTGTTGACCAGGGCCCCAGTTCACTACTGTAGACCAGGGCCCCAGTCCACTACTGTAGACCAGGGCCCCTGTCCACTACTGTAGACCAGGGCCCCCGTCCACTACTGTTGACCAGGGCCCAGTCCACTACTGTCGACCAGGGCCCCAGTCCACTACTGTCGACCAGGGCCCCAGTCCACTACTGTTGACCAGGGCCCCAGTCCACTACTGTTGACCAGGGCCCCAGTTCACTACTGTTGACCAGGGCCCAGTCCACTACTGTTGACCAGGGCCCCAGTCCACTACTGTTGACCAGGGCCCCAGTCCACTACTGTAGACCAGGGCCCCCGTCCACTACTGTTGACCAGGGGCCCAGTCCACTACTGTTGACCAGGGCCCAGTCCACTACTGTTCACCAGGGCCCAGTCCACTATTGTTCACCAGGGCCCAGTCCACTACTGTTGACCAGGGCCCAGTCCACTACTGTAGACCAGGGCCCAGTCCACTACTGTTGACCAGGGCCCAGTCCACTACTGTTGACCAGGGCCCAGTCCACTACTGTTGACCAGTGCCCAGTCCACTACTGTTGACCAGGGCCCTGGTGCTGCGTAGGGAAAAGGATGTGGGTTGCAGAGCAGGTCATGCAGATTAAATTAGTTCCTGACCTGAGTTATGTCCAGTCACAGTAGAGGTTACTCAGTTCAATAACAGCTGATTTAATTGGCCCAGAGACAAACTCATTGTCTGACACACACACACACACACACACACACACACACACACACACACACACACTCGTACAGCGTTACCATTGTAAATCTCCGTTGTCAAGATTATCGATCGAGACAGCTAAACGATTATTGGTTGCGTAGACAGTCCACTGCCTGAGTCCTGTATTGGACAGGACAATGTCCACCCTGATGAATTTACCCTGGTAAGATGTCCCCACTGGTCCAATGGGAACCAGAACAGTAATAATCATTTCCTCTATCAATCAAATGTATTTATGAAGCTCTTTTTACATCAGCATCTGTCCTGGTTGTAGAAGGCATCGGTCCTGGTTGTAGAAGGCATCTGTCCTGGTTATAGAAGGCATCTGTCCTGGTTATAGAAGGCATCTGTCCTGGTTGTAGAAGGCATCGGTCCTGGTTG
>NW_027258100.1:82500-138494 GCF_045791955.1 Oncorhynchus clarkii lewisi | reverse complement strand
TGACAGAACACAGACTCTCTCTGTCTCTCCCTCATTCTCTCTATCCTCTGACAGAACACAGACTTTCTCTGTCTTCACTCTCTCCCTCTTTCTCTCACAGTCTCTCTCTCTGTCTCTCTCCCTCTTTCTCATCTGACAGAAAACAGTCTCTCTCATCTCTCTTTTTTTCTCTCTCTCTCTCTTTCTCTCAGAACATAGTGTGTCTCCTGTCAATTCAATTCAATTCAATTCAATTCAATTTGAAAGGCTTTATTGGCTTGGGAAACATATGTTAACATTGCCAAAGCAAGTGAAGTAGACAATAAACAAAAGTGAAATAAACAATAAAAATGAACAGTAAACATTACACTCACAGAAGTTCCAAAAATTAAAATGTAATATTCTGTCTATATATAGTGTTATAATGATGTGCAAATAGTTAAAGTACAAAAGGGAAAATAAATGAAAATAAATATGAGTTGTATTTACTTCTC
Source organism: Oncorhynchus clarkii lewisi (assembly GCF_045791955.1). Classification (NCBI taxonomy): domain Eukaryota; kingdom Metazoa; phylum Chordata; class Actinopteri; order Salmoniformes; family Salmonidae; genus Oncorhynchus; species Oncorhynchus clarkii. Next base: position 138,021 of record NW_027258100.1, on the reverse strand, counting down.
CCGAAGTCGATGCCTCTCCTTATTCGGCCGGTGCTCGGCGGTCGACGTCACCGGTCTTCTAGCCATCATTGATCTACGTTTCATTTTCCATTGGTTTTGTCTTGTCTTCCTACACACCTGGTTCCAATCCCATTCATTACATGTTGTGCATTTAACCCTCTGTTTCCCCTCATGTCTTTGTCAGAGATTGTTTGTTGTTATGTTCGTGTTTTATGGATTGGTGCGCGGCGGGGTTCTTGTACCCACGTTTATTTTATTATGGACGTCGGTTTCGGAGTTTTTGTTTTAAGTTGTTAAAATACTCCCTTTATACCAAGTTTGATTCTCCTACGCCTGACTTCCTGCCACCTACACACACGACATGACAACAATGGTGTTTGTTCTTCACTGGTTGCCCTTTTTCTTGTGGCACCTGAAGGCTCTGTTTACCTCGGCTCCTGTGTTGGCGGATCCGGATCCCTCTTTGGCGTTCATAGTGGAGGTGGACGCCTCCGAGGCTGGGATAGGAGCTGTGCTCTCTCAGCGCTCGGGTACGCCACCGAAACTCCGCCCCTGTGCCTTCTTCTCTAAGAAACTCAGCCCGGCGGAGCGAAACTATGACGTGGGGGACCGGGAGCTGTTGGCTGTCGTTAAAGCTTTGAAGGTGTGGGGACATTGGCTTGAGGGGCTAAACACCCCTTTCTCATCTGGAATGACCACTGCAATCTGGAGTACATCCGGGCGGCGAGGAGACTGAATCCTCGCCAGGCAAGGTGGGCCATGTTCCAAGGTGGGCCATGTTTTTCACACGTTTTGTGTTTACCCTCTCTTACAGACCAGGCTCCCAGAACGTTAAGGCAGACCGACTGTCCTGGCTGTATGACACAGAGAAGCGGTCCATGGATCCCACTCCCATACTCCCAGCCTCTTGTTTGGTGGCGCCGGTAGTGTGGGAGCTGGACGCGGATATTGAGCGGGCGTCACGTGCAGAGCCATTCCCCCTCAGTGTCCAGCAGGGCGTCTGTACCTTTCGTCTGCTGTCCGTGATCGGCTGAACACGTCACCCTCCTCTGGTCATCCTGGGATCGGTCGGACAGTACGCTGTCTTAGTGGGAAGTACTGCTGGCCCACTTTAGCTAAGGACGTGAGGGTTTATGTTTCCTTCTGCTCGGTGTGCGCCCAGTGCTCCTAGACACCTGCCCAGAGGTAAGTTACAACCCTTACTCGTTCCACAACGGCTGTGGTCGCACCTGTCAGTGGATTTTATAACCGATCTTCCACCTTCATCCTGGTCGTTGTCCTGCCGTCTCCTTCCTCTGCCGGTCTCCCTAAGGCCCTACAGACCCCGGAGGCCCTGTTTACACACGTCTTCCGGCACTACGGGGTGCCTGAGGATATAGTGTCTGATCGGGGTCCGCAATTCACGTCAAGGGTCTGGAAGGTGTTCATGGAACGTCTGGGGGTCTCGGTCAGCCTTACCTCAGGTTTTCACCCCGAGAGTAACGGGCAGGTAGAGAGAGTTAATCAGGATGTGGGTAGGTTTCTGAGGTCTTATTGCCTGGACAGGCCGGGGGAGTGGGCGGCGTTCGTGCCCTGGGCAGAGATGGCCGGAAGCTGGGTCCATGGTTTGTGGGGCCAATTAAAGTCCTGAGGAGAGTGAACGAGGTATGTTATAGGTTACAGATTCCCTCCGATTACCGTATTAACCTCTCGTTCCATGTGTCTCTCCTCAGGCCGGTGGTGGTCCGCTCCAGGAGGCTGAGATGCGGGAGGTTCCTCCGCCCCTTCTGGATATCGAGGGGGTCCCGGCGACTCCGTTCGATCCATCCTGGATTCGAGACATCGAGCGAGGGGCCTTCAGTACCTCATGGACTGGGAGGGGAACGGTCCGGAGGAGAGATGCTGGGTTCCAGTGGAGGTTCCGGTGTATTAGATCCTTCCATGCTGCGATAATTCCACTGTCTCCCTCCGGGTCGCCCTGCGCCTCATCCTCCGGGTCGCCCTGCGCCTCATCCTCCGGGTCGCCCTGCGCCTCATCCTCCGGGTCACCCTGCGTCTCATCCTCCGGGTCGTCCCAGAGGCCAGTGGGTCTAAAACTATGAGTTGTATTTACTTCTTCCGAAGTCGATGCCTCTCCTTGTTCGGCCGGTGCTCGGCGGTCGACGTCGCCGGTCTTCTAGCCATCATTGATCTATGTTTCATTTTCCATTGGTTTTGTCTTGTCTTCCATCACACCTGGTTCCAATCCCATCAATTATATCATCACATGTTGTGTATTTAACCCTCTGTTTCCCCTCATGTCCTTGTCAGAGATTGTTTGTTGTTATGTTCATGTTTAATGGATTGGTGCGCGATGGGTTCTTGTTCCTACGTCTGACTTCACTGCCACCTACACACACGACATGACAACAATGGTGTTTGTTCTTCACTGGTTGCCCTTTTCTTGGTCACAAATCTTGCTTGCACACTGTGGTATCTCACACAGTAGATATGGGAGTTTATTAAAATTGTGGATCTGTTTAATCTGAGGGAAATATGTGTCTCTAATATGGTTATACATTGGGCAGGTTAGGAAGGGCAGCTCAGTTTCCACTTCATTTTGTGGGCAGTGAGCACATAGCCTGTCTTCTCTTGAGAGCCATGTCTGCCTACGGCAGCCTTTCTCAATAGCAAGGCTATGCTCACTGCTCAATGCTTTCCTTAACTTTGGGTCAGTCACAGTGGACAGGTATTCTGCCACTGTGTAGTCTCTGTTTAGGGCCAAATAGCATTCTAGTTTGCTCTGTTTTTTTGTTAATACTTTCCAATGTGTCAAGTGATTATCTTTTTGTTTTCTCATGATTTGGTTGGGTCTAATTGTGCTGCTGTCCTGGGGCTCTGTGGGATGTGTTTGTGAACAGAGCCCCAGGACCAGCTTGCTTAGGGGACTCTTCTCCAGTTTAATCTCTCTGTAGGTGATGGCTTTGTTATGGAAGTTTTGGGAATCGATTCCTTTTAGGTGGTTGTAGAATTTAACGGTTATTTTCTGGATTTTGATAATTAGTGGGTATCGGCCTAATTCTGCTCCGCATGCATTATTTGGTGTTCTACGTTGTACACAAAGGATATTTTTGCAGAATTCTGCATGCAGAGTCTCAATTTGGTCTTTGTCCCATTTTGTGAATTCTTGGTTTGTGAGCGGACCCCATACCTCACAACCATAAAGGGTAATGGGTTGTATAACTGATTCAAGTATTTTTAGCCAGATACTAATTGGTATGTCTCTCTTCTTCTCCCTCTCTCTCTGCTTCTCTCCCTTTCGCTTTCAATTAAATTCACTTTATTGGCATGACTTAACAATGTACATATTGCCAAAGCGTACCTTGGAGATTAAGTGATTAATTTACAATATTTAAATAATTAAAATAATAATCAATAATGTCAATAGGACAATCAGTAGCAACAATAATCAAGTGTCAAAATAACCATACAATGGACAATCACAATAAGCATAGAGGACATGTGCAGGTTGGTTGGTCTGTCAGACACTGTCCCTCATCTTATGGCAGGCAGCAATGTAGTGGTCTGTCAGACACTGTCCCTCATCTTATGGCAGGCAGCAATGTAGTGGTCTGTCAGACACTGTCCCTCATCTTATGGCAGGCAGCAATGTAGTGGTCTGTCAGACACTGTCCCTCATCTTATGGCAGGCAGCAATGTATTGGTCTGTCAGACACTGTCCCTCATCTTATGGCAGGCAGCAATGTAGTGGTCTGTCAGACACTGTCCCTCATCTTATGGCAGGCAGCAATGTAGTGGTCTGTCAGACACTGTCCCTCATCTTATGGCAGGCAGCAATGTAGTGGTCTGTCAGACACTGTCCCTCATCTTATGGCAGGCAGCAATGTAGTGGTCTGTCAGACACTGTCCCTCATCTTATGGCAGGCAGCAAGGTAGTGGTCTGTCAGACACTGTCCCTCATCTGATGGCAGGCAGCAATGTAGTGCACTGCCAACCCACAGCTCTCTGCGTCCTATCCTCATCAGAGAGGTCTTTGAAACCTCTAAGGGTTTAACATTTGGGGAAATGGCACTAATTGTTTTATATATTTTTTTACATTTTGTCAGGAAATGCAGCTCCGTCTCAGGTTCTGCTGTGGTTCAGTGGTTCAGTGGTTGCACAGCCTTTCCTCTACAGGGAGACAGGTTCTGCTGTTGTACAGTGGTTGCACAGCCTTTCCTCTACAGGGAGACAGGTTCTGCTGTGGTGCAGTGGTTGCACAGCCTTTCCTCTACAGGGAGACAGGTTCTGCTGTTGTACAGCCTTTCCTCTACAGGGAGCCAGGTTTTCCTGTGTCTACCCTTCTCAATGGAAAGGCCTTTCCTCTACAGGGAGCCAGGTTTTCCTGTGTCTACCCTTCTCAATGGAAAGGCCTTTCCTCTACAGGGAGCCAGGTTTTCCTGTGTCTACCCTTCTCAATGGAAAGGCCTTTCCTCTACAGGGAGACAGGTTTTCCTGTGTCTACCCTTCTCAATGGAAAGGCCTTTCCTCTACAGGGAGCCAGGTTTTCCTGTGTCTACCCTTCTCAATGGAAAGGCCTTTCCTCTACAGGGAGACAGGTTTTCCTGTGTCTACCCTTCTCAATGGAAAGGCCTTTCCTCTACAGGGAGCCAGGTTTTCCTGTGTCTACCCTTCTCAATGGAAAGGCCTTTCCTCTACAGGGAGACAGGTTTTCCTGTGTCTACCCTTCTCAATGGAAAGGCCTTTCCTCTACAGGGAGACAGGTTTTCCTGTGTCTACCCTTCTCAATGGAAAGGCCTTTCCTCTACAGGGAGACAGGTTTTCCTGTGTCTACCCTTCTCAATGGAAAGGCCTTTCCTCTACAGGGAGACAGGTTTTCCTGTGTCTACCCTTCTCAATGGAAAGGCCTTTCCTCTACAGGGAGCCAGGTTTTCCTGTGTCTACCCTTCTCAATGGAAAGGCCTTTCCTCTACAGGGAGCCAGGTTTTCCTGTGTCTACCCTTCTCAATGGAAAGGCCTTCCCTCTACAGGGAGCCAGGTTTTCCTGTGTCTACCCTTCTCAATGGAAAGGCCTTTCCTCTACAGGGAGACAGGTTTTCCTGTGTCTACCCTTCTCAATGGAAAGGCCTTTCCTCTACAGGGAGACAGGTTTTCCTGTGTCTACCCTTCTCAATGGAAAGTCTGTGCTCACTGAGCCTGTACGTTGTCAAGGTTTTTCTAAGGTTTTGAACAGTAACCATGGTCAAATACTTTGCCAAGGTGTACGGTGAATTTAGGGCCAGATAGCACTGCATTGTGCTTGTGCTTGTGTGTCCCAATAGGTAATGTAGTTTAGTTTTGACTGTTGTTGTAACTTGTTTTCTGATTGATTGGATGTTCTGGTCCTGAGGCTTCAGTGTGTTAGTAGAACAGGTTTGTGAACTCAGCCCCAGGACCAGCTGGATGAGGGGACTGAGGCTTCAGTGTGTTAGTAGAACAGGTTAGTGAACTCAGCCCCAGGACCAGCTGGATGAGGGTCCTGAGGCTTCAGTGTGTTAGTAGAACAGGTTTGTGAACTCAGCCCCAGGACCAGCTGGATGAGGGGACTGAGGCTTCAGTGTGTTAGTAGAACAGGTTTGTGAACTCAGCCCCAGGACCAGCTGGATGAGGGGACTGAGGCTTCAGTGTGTTAGTAGAACAGGTTTGTGAACTCAGCCCCAGGACCAGCTGGATGAGGAGACTCTTTTCTTTGCTCAGCTCTTGGCATTGCCAGGCTTGGTAATGATATGAGAGGGGGTCACTGTGTTTTAGATGTTTCCAAAACTTAATTGCTCTTTTTTGAGTTTGTATTATTAGTGGATATTGGCCTAATTCTGCCCTGCATTCATCGTTTGTAGTTTTCCTCTGGACATGTAGGAGAATCTTACAGAACTCTGCATGCAGGGTTTGTAGTTTTCCTCTGGACATGTAGGAGAATCTTACAGAACTCTGCATGAAGGGTTTCAAACGGGGTGTTTGTCTCATTGGGTAAACTCTTGTTTTGCAAGTGGACTCCACACCTCGCTGCTATAAAGTGCATTTTTATAGGTATTTCAATTTAAATTCATTTGTTAATGGTGTAGAATGCCCTGCTGGTTTTCACTCTCAGTTCATTCACTTCCTCATTTAGTTGTCCAGTAGAGCTTATATTTAAACCTCAGGAACTGTAGTGTGTGCAGTACTCTATATATTTAAACCCAAGTACTTGTAGTGTGTACAGTACTCTATATATTTAAACCTCAGTAATTGTAGTGTGTGCAGTACTCTACATATTTAAACTTAAGTAATCGTAGTTTAATGGCTGTGATAGGAGATAACTGAGGATGGACAAACACCATTGTAGTTAATCCACCTAAATGACAGAGTGAAAAGAAGGAAGCCTGTACAGAATACAAATATTCCTAAACATGCATCCTGTTTGCAATAACGCACTATAGTGAAGAAAAAAAAATAACGAACAAAACCGCCAAAAACTAAATAAATATTCCCAAACAAATTCAATACAACACATTACTGAGTACCACTCTCCAAATCTACGCTGGAGTTGCTTACCAAGAAGACAGTGAATGTTTCTGGTTGGCCAGGTTACAGTTTTGACTTAAATCTACTTGAAAGACTGTGGCGCTACCTGAAAATGGTTGCCAAGCAATGATTAACAACCAATTTGACAGAGCTTGAAGAATTTTGAAAATAATAAATGGGCAAATCTTGCACAATCCGGGTGTAGAAATCTCTTAGAGACTTAACCAGAGAGACTCCCAGATGTAATGGTGCATTTGGTTGTAATATCATCACCTTTTGAAGAGCAATTTCCAATTATTCCATGAAACAAAACAATTCGATCTATCAGAGTTATACAGGAAGTAACTGCATGTGTTTCATGATCAGTAAACATCAATTGATCCTGTATTTTCAGATACTTAGAGCCACTATTAATTGGATATTGGAGTGATATAAAATGATAGTAACCTACACCTGACAAGTATGAGTGGTTCAGGTTCATTTCCTTTTTGCCTGTCAAGCAGCAGAAGGGAACATGTGTTTGCTGATAATGTTTACTTTGCTTACTGGTAGAAACTTGGCTAAACATTGTGGTAAAGTAGATCTAATGTAGCGAAGTTAAACAACATCCCCTTTTCAACATTGTTTTGAAGAGGGTTTAATTACGATTGCTACTGACAGACATGAGGCTACATTGACTGATATCAAGTCGTGATTGTTTTAGTGACAGATCTCACGCCATCGTGACTGATGAGGTTAAGAAACAAATATTTAAAGTGGGCTTTTTTACAGAAACAGTCTTTCTTTAGCCAGCAGGAAGTATATTGTGCAGTCAACCTTTCTGCATGTGTTTAAGTTGCCTCTCAAACCCGTGGATTCACTTTAATCAAAGCACCCTTTGTTTTATCACAGGAGACAGTTGTATTACAAATCACTGTATTCTTTACCAAAAGGTTGGCTGGACCTCTTTAAAGTCACGTAGATAACATCTCTTTTTGTTTACAAAGCCCTGCTCCAAGACCTTCCGATTTACATGAAATCACTGTTAAGATTTAAAATGACAAGTTATCAAACCTGTTCACAGGGTTGGTTAACTATTCAGACTCCTTTGGTAAGTAGGCCTTTAGTTGTCTTGCTCCACATGCTTGGAATGATCTACACAATACATTGAAAATAGATGCATTCGTGTCCCTGGGGGCATCTACAGCTGCATTCGTGTCCCTGGGGGCATCTACAGCTGCATTCATATCCCTGGGGGCATCTACAGCTGCATTCATGTCCCTGGGGGCATCTACAGCTGCATTCGTGTCCCTGGGGGCATCTACAGCTGCATTCGTATCCCTGGGGGCATCTACAGCTGCATTCATATCCCTGGGCGCATCTACAGCTGCATTCATATCCCTGGGGGCATCTACAGCTGTATTCATATCCCTGGGGGCATCTACAGCTGCATTCATATCCCTGGGGGCATCTACAGCTGCATTCATATCCCTGGGGGCATCTACAGCTGCATTCATATCCCTGGGGGCATCTACAGCTGTATTCATATCCCTGGGGGCATCTACAGCTGCATTCATATCCCTGGGGGCATCTACAGCTGCATTCATATCCCTGGGGGCATCTACAGCTGCATTCATATCCCGGGGGGCATCTACAGCTGCATTCATATCCCTGGGGGCATCTACAGCTGCATTCATATCCCTGGGGGCATCTACAGCTGCATTCATATCCCTGGGGGCATCTAGAGCATTTACAAGATCATTAACAACTGTTGTGGTTGATTGGTTGGATTTTTATAATGTGTTTGTTGTTGTTGACTGTGTTTTGTGTACAGTCGTGACCAAAAGTTTTGAGAATGACACAAATATTAATTTCCACAAAGTTTGCTGCTTCAGTGTCTTCAGTTATTTTTGTCAGATGTTGCTATGGAATAATGAAGTATAATTACAAGCATTTCATAAGTGTTAAAGGCTTTTATTGACAATTACATGAAGTTGATGCAAAGAGTCAATATTTGCAGTATATATTCTTTTTCAAGACCTCTGCAATCCGCCCTGGCATGCTGTCAATTAACTTGTGGGCCACATCCTGACTGATGGCAGCCCATTCTTGTATAATCAATGTTTGGAGTTTGTCAGAATGTGTGGGTTTTTGTTTGTCCACCCGCCTCTTGAGGATTGACCACAAGTTCTCAATGGAATTAAGGTCTGGGGAGTTTCCTGGCCATGGACCCAAAATATAGATGTTTTGTTCCCCGAGCCACTTAGTTATCACTTTTGCCTTATGGCAAAGTGCTCCATCATGCTGGAAAAGGCATTGTACATCACCAAACTGTTCCTGGATGGTTGGGAGAAGTTGCTCTCAGAGGATATGTTGGTACCATTCTTTATTTATGGCTGTATTCTTAGGCAAAATTGTGAGTGAGCCCACTCCCTTGGCTGAGAAGCAACCCCACACATGAATGGTCTCAGGATGCTTTACTGTTGTTGGCATGACAGAGGACTGATGGTAGCGCTCACCTTGTCTTCTCCGGACAAGCTTTTTTCCGGATGCCCCAAACAATCGGAAAGGGGATTCATCAGAGAAAATGACTTTACCCCAGTCCTCAGCAGTCCAATCCCTGTACCTTTTGCAGAATATCAGTCTGTCCCTGATGTTTTTCCTGGAGAGAAATGGCTTCTTTGCTGCCCTTCTTGATACCAGGCCATCCTCCAAAAGTCTTCGCTTCACTGTGCGTGCAGATGCACTCACACCTGCCTGCTGCCATTCCTGAGCAAGCGCTGTACTGGTGGTGTCCCGAACTCGCAGCTAAATCAACTTTAGGAGACGGTCCTGGCGCTTGCTAGACTTTCTTGGGCGCCCTGAAGCATTCTTCACAACAAAAGAACCGCTCTCCTTGAAGTTCTTGATGATCCGATAAATGGTTGATTTAGGTGCAATCTTACTGGCAGCAATATCCTTGCCTGTGAAGCCTTTTTTGTGCAAAGCAATGATGACGGCACGTGTTTCCTTGCAGGTAACTATGGTTGACAGAGGAAGAACAATGATTCTAAGCACCAGCCTCCTTTTGAAGCTTCCAGTCTGTTATTCGAACTCAATCAGCATGACAGAATGATCTCCAGCCTTGTCCTCATCAACACTCACACCTGTGTTAACGAGAGAATCACTGACATGATGTCAGCTGGTCCTTTTGTGGCAAGGCTGAAATGCAGTGGAAATGCTTTTTTTGGGGGGGATTCAGGTCATTTGCATCTCAAAGAGGAACTGTTCAATTAATTGCAATTCATCTGATCACTCTTCATAATATTCTGGAGTACATGCAATCATCATACAAACTGAGGCAGCAGACTTTGTGAAAATGTATATTTCTGTCATTCTCAAAACTTTGGCCACGACTGTATATTGTGTATATTTATTTATTTATTTATTTATTTATTTATGTTTGTTGATATTTGTTTTGTTTTATATTTTATGTGTTTTATTAAATTGTACATGGCTCCTTCATAAAAGAGACACACTGGTCTCAATGGTGACCCCCTGATTACATAAAGGTAAATAGAAAATGAATTAGGCTATTGTTTCACCAAGACTTATTATAAATCATTTATACTGTACTCTTCTTTGGGATAGGGGGCAGCATTTTCACTTTTGGATTAAAAGCATGCCCAGAGTAAACTGCTTCCTACTCAGTCCCAGATGCTAATATATGCATATTATTATTAGTATTGGATAGAAAACACTGAAGTTTCTAAAACTGTTTGAATGATGTCTGTGAGTATAACAGAACTCATATGGCAGGCAGAAACCTGAGAAAAAATCCAAACAGGGAGTGGGAAATCTGAGGTTTGTAGTTTTTGAACTCAGTCCCTATCGAATACACAGTGGGATATGGGTCATGTTGCACTTCCCAAGGCTTCCACTAGATGTCAACTGTCTTTAGAACGTTGTTTCAGGCTTCTACTGTGAAGGGGGAGCTACTATAAAGGATGGGAGCTATTTGAGTCAGTGGTCTGGCAGAGTGCCTTGGGCTTGTGACGCACTGTCACAAGCCCAAGCTCTCGTTCCATTGCTTTTCTACAGACAATGTAATTCTCTGGTTGGAACATTATTGAACATTTATGATAAAAACATCCTAAAGATTGATTCTATACTTAGTTTAACAAGTTTCTACGACCTGTGACATAACATTTAGACTTTTCGTCCGACTTTCGGACGCGTTATTTGTAACTTATTTTGTACATAATGTTTCTGCCACCGTATCTTAGGGCAAAAAAGAGCTTCTGGATATCAGGACAGCGATCACTCACCTCGGATTAGACAAAGATTTTTTCTTCAAAAATGTTCTTCAGACACCCGACAAGGTCGAAATCCCCATCATTGGCAAGAGAAAGAGACACAGGTATAGAGGACACAGGGTGGGGTGTCTCGTGAGAAAGAGACACGGGTATAGAGGACACCGGGCGGGGTGCCTCGTGAGAAAGAGACACGGGTATAGAGGACACAGGGCGGGGTGCCTCGTGAGAAAGAGACACGGGTATAGAGGACACAGGGCGGGGTGCCTCGTGAGAAAGAGACACGGGTATAGAGGACACAGGGCGGGGTGCCTCGGGGTGCACTGCCTCGTGAGAAAGAGACACGGGTATAGAGGACACAGGGCGGGGTGCCTCGGTATAGAGGACACAGGGCGCGGTGCCTCGTAAGGATCCGCCGACAGGGAAATCTGCCCTTACCATCAATATTACTTGCCAACGTACAATCATTGACAATAAATTAGATGAAGTACGAAGTGCCCCACCCCCACGGTGCCCCATGAGGCCAGTGTGCTAGGACTACTTTACCCATGAAGCCAGTGTGTTAGGACTACTTTACCCATGAGGCCAGAGTGTTAGGACTACTTTTCCCATGAGGCCAGTGTGCTAGGACTACTTTACCCATGAGGACAGTGTGTTAGGTCTACTTTACCCATGAGGCCAGTGTGTTAGGTCTACTTTACCCATGAAGCCAGTGTGTTAGGACTACTTTACCCATGAGGCCAGTGTAGGACAGGAGGCAGGCTGCGTAGTTGTCCTGTTTGCAGCCGCTGGCAAAGTGTTCTGAGGGCTGACAGTCGTACTGGAACTGGGCCCAGCGGGACCTGGGTGGGGGACACAAGACAACAACCATCATTCTCTATCTCCCCTTCCTCCCCTGTCTCCTCTTCCTCCTCTGACTGCCAGTCTGACAGAAGTAAGTTAAAAGCCTAAGGGACTGAGACTGGGTATCTACTGGGCTGATGTATGGAACAGTACTGAGATGAGCCATAGCAAGGATCATTTGTTTGATTTAGAATTTGGCCTCACTGCTATTATCATGACAGAAACGCATTGAATAACATATTCATCTCTAAACAGATGGACATAGTGTGTAGCTGTTACATGCACCTCTGGGAAGAGGGAACGCAACTCCCTGCTACAACTCAACTTCCCGTGGAGGTAAAGAGGTATGGGACTGTAGGTGGAGGTATAGAGGAATGGGATTGTAGGTGGAGGTAGAGAGGTATGGGATTATAGGTGGAAGTAAAAAGGTATGGGATTGTAGGTGGAGGTAAAGAGGTATGGGACTATAGGTAGAGGTAGAGAGGTATGGGACTGTAGGTGGAGGTAAAGAGGTATGTGACTGTAGGCGGAGGTAAAGAGGTATGTGACTGTAGGTGGAGGTAAAGAGGTATGTAACTGTAGGTGGAGGTATAGAGGTATGGGATTGTAGGTGGAGGTAAAGAGGTATGGGACTATAGGTAGAGGTAGAGAGGTATGGGACTGTAGGTGGAGGTAAAGAGGTATGTGACTGTAGGCGGAGGTAAAGAGGTATGTGACTGTAGGTGGAGGTAAAGAGGTATGTGACTGTAGGTGGAGGTTAAGAGGTATGGGACTGTAGGTGGAGGTAAAGAGGTATGGGATTATAGGTGGAAGTAAAAATGTATGGGATTGTAGGTGGAGGTATGTGACTGTAGGTGGAGGTATAGAGGTATGTGACTGTAGGTAGAGGTAAAGAGGTATGTGACTGTAGGTGGAGGTAAAGAGGTATGTGACTGTAGGTGGAGGTATAGAGGTATGTGACTGTAGGTGGAGGAAAAGAGGTATGGGATTGTAGGTGGAGGTATAGAGGTATGGGATTGTAGGTGGAGGTAAAGAGGTATGGGACTGTAGGTGGCGGTGAAGAGGTATGGGACTGTAGGTGGAGGTATGTGACTGTAGGTTGAGGTATGGGACTGTAGGTGGAGGTATAGAGGTATGGGACTGTAGGTGGAGGTATGGGACTGTAGGTGGAGGTAAAGAGGCATGGGACTGTAGGTGGAGGTAAAGAGGTATGGGACTGTAGGTGGAGGTAAAGAGGTATGTAACTGTAGGTGGAGGTAAAGAGGTATGGGACTGTAGGTGGAGGTAAAGAGGTATGTGACTAAGTGGAGGTATGGGACTGTAGGTGGAGGTAGAGATGTATGGGACTGTAGGTGGAGGTAAAGAGGTATGTGACTGTAGGTGGAGGTAAAGAGGTTTGGGACTGTAGGTGGAGGTAAAGAGGTATGTGACTAAGTGGAGGTATGGGACTGTAGGTGGAGGTAGAGATGTATGGGACTGTAGGTGGCGGTGAAGAGGTATGTGACTGCAGGTGGAGGTATGTGACTGTAGGTTGAGGTATGGGACTGTAGGTGGAGGTATGGGACTGTAGGTGGAGGTATGGGACTGTAGGTTGAGGTATGGGACTGTAGGTGGAGGTATGGGACTGTAGGTGGAGGTATGGGACTGTAGGTGGAGGTAAAGAGGCATGGGACTGTAGGTGGAGATATGGGACTGTAGGTGGAGGTATAGAGTTATGGGACTGTAGGTGGAGGTAAAGAGGTATGTGACTGTAGGTGGAGGTAAAGAGGTATGTGACTGTAGGTGGAGGTAAAGAGGTATGTGACTGTAGGTGGAGGTAGAGAGGTATGTGACTGTAGGTGGAGGTAAAGAGGTATGAGACTGTAGGTGGAGGTAAAGAGGTATGTGACTGTAGGTGGAGGTATAGAGGTATGCGACTGTAGGTGGAGGTAGAGAGGTATGTGACTGTAGGTGGAGGTAGAGAGGTATGTGACTGTAGGTGGAGGTAAAGATATATGGGACTGTAGGTGGAGGTAAAGAGGCATGGGACTGTAGGTGGAGGTGTGGAGGTATAGAGGTATGTGACTAAGTGGAGGTAGAGATGTATGGGACTGTAGGTGGAGGTAAAGAGGTTTGGGACTATAGGTGGAGGTAAAGACGTTTGGGACTGTAGGTGGAGGTAAAGAGGTTTGGGAGTGTAGGTGGAGGTAAAGAGGTATGGGACTGTAGGTGGAGGTAAAGAGGTTTGTGGCTGTAGGTGGAGGTATGTGACTGTAGGTGGAGGTAAAGAGGTTTGGGAGTGTAGGTGGAGGTAAAGAGGTATGTGACTGTAGGTGGAGGTAAAGAGGTATGTGACTGTAGGTGGAGGTAAAGAGGTATGTGACTGTAGGTGGAGGTAAAGAGGTATGTGACTGTAGGTGGAGGTAAAGAGGTATGTGACTGTAGGTGGAGGTAAAGAGGTATGTGACTGTAGGTGGAGGTAAAGAGGTATGTGACTGTAGGTGGAGGTAAAGAGGTATGTGACTGTAGGTGGAGGTAAAGAGGTATGTGACTGTAGGTGGAGGTAAAGAGGTATGTGACTGTAGGTGGAGGTATAGAGGTATGTGACTGTAGGTAGAGGTAAAGAGGTATGTGACTGTAGGTGGAGGTATAGAGGTATGTGACTGTAGGTGGAGGTAAAGAGGTATGTGACTGTAGGTGGAGGTAAAGAGGTATGTGACTGTAGGTCTGAGTAAAGATGACAAAAGGCAGAGAATTTACCGTTTACAGGGAATTTATTCCATCACACGTACATTTTTGGGAAAAGGGGCTGGACGGAACCAAAGAAAATAAAGTAAATATCAAAGCCCCCTTTCCTACCTTACCTGCCTACCCACTACTTACCTAACTAGCACCACCTGGTGCCCTAACCAAAATACAGGGGGTGGTCCGCCCAGGTCTTACCTAGTGTGCCTAGACAGTGAATATACTACGGGTATATGTATGCCCGCAGGCCTCTTTCCTAAGCACTCCCTAGGTGCCTTCCCCTTCCCCCATGGGAACAAATGAAACAGGATAATCCAAACGCAATTAAACAATTTCAAGAATCAAAAACACAGTTCTATTGTTCACAGATACCTCAGATCAGCAGCTACAAAAAATACACAACAAAACCTGTCTCTCAGCCACAACCAAGACATATCAAGCATCATCCTCATTTCCCTTTTCTGAGCAACAGAACACTGGTTCATATAGCTTCAGAAGGAGTTGGTAATTGAAGACAGCTGTTTCTGACGAGAGGGCGGGGTCAGCTCCAATCATCAATGGGGCTGACCAATCAGCTGCTTAGAGGAATCCAGGAAGCCACCCTGAAACACACAAGTACAAAATACACAAACCACAACAGAAACTGGGGAACAGAACAGTAGCTGTTATGACTCTGTAGGCAGCAGTTGGCAGATCGGCGGTGTCGACCTCAGACGAGTCCCGTGACGCCTGCCGGGGTTCGTGAGAGTCTCATCTTTACATAGAGGGGTCATATTAGTTTCTAACCATTCAGACTCTGAAGACGTTTTCGTGAGAAATCCAATTTTCGGGATGTCTCATGGTCTGACAAACACAGCTGTAGCTCTTTCAGCTTCCCCCGCATATTGAGATGCAGCCCTACCATCTTCTAAACCAGATTGAGATGCAGCCCTACCATCTTCTACCATCTTCTATCCCATATTGAGACACAGCCCTACCATCTTCTACCCCAGATTGAGATACAGCCCTACCATCTTCTAATCCAAATTGAGATGCAGCCCTACCATCTTCTATCCCAGATTGAGACGCAGCCCTACCATTTTCTACCCCAGATTGAGACACAGCCCTACCATCTTCTATCCCATATTGAGACGCAGCCCTACCATCTTCTATCCAGATTGAGAAGCAGCCCTACCCTCTCAACACCAGATTGAGACGCAGCCCTACCATCTTCCACCCCAAATTGAGACGCAGCCCTACCATCTTCTACTCCAGATTGAGACGCAGCACTACCATCTTCCCCTGCAGATTGAGATGCAGCCCTACCATCTTCCCCTGCAAATTGAGACACAGCCCTACCACCCCTACCATCTTCCCCTTACAGATTGAGACACAGCCCTACAACCCCTACCATCTTCCCCCTGCAGATTGAGATGCAGCCCTACCAACCCTACCATCTTCTACTCAGATTGAGACGCAGCCCTACCATCTTCTACTCCATATTGAGACACATCCCTACCATCTTCTACTTCAAATTGAGACGCAGCCCTACCATCTTCTACTCCAGATTGAGACGCAGCCCTACCATCTTCTACTCCAGATTGAGACGCTGCCCTACCATCTTCCCCCGCAGATTGAGATGCAGCCCTACCATCTTCTACTCCAGATTGAGACGCAGCCCTACCATCTTCTATCAACATTGAGACGCAGCCCTACCATCTTCTCCCCCAGTTTGAGTTGCAGCCCTACCACCCTATCATTTTCCCCCTGCAGATTAAGATGCTGCCCTTCCAGCCCTACCATCTTCCCCTGCAGATTGAGATGCAGCCCTACCAGCCCTACCATCTTCTACCCCAGTTTGAGTTGCAGCCCTACCATTTTCCCCCGCAGATTGAGATGCTGCCCTTCCAGCCCTCCCATCTTCTACCTCAAATTGAGACACAGCCCTACCATCTTCTACCCAAGATTGAGATGCAGCCCTACCATCTTCCCCTGCAGATTGAGAAGCAGCCCTACCAACTTCCCCTGCAGATTGAGACGCAGCCCTACCATCTTCTTTACCAGATTGAGACGCAGCCCTACCATCTTCTATCCAGATTCAGTCGCAGCCCTACCATCTTCCCCTGCAGATTGAGACGCTGCCCTACCATCTTCCCCGCAGATTGAGACGCAGCCCTACCATCTTCCCCTGCAGATTGAGACGCAAGCCTACCATCTTCCCCTGCAGATTGAGACGCAGCCCTACCATCTTCCCCTGCAGATTGAGACGCAGCCCGACCATCTTCCCCCTCAGATTGAGACACAGCCCTACCATCTTCTACCCCAGATTGAGACACAGCCCTCCCATCTTCTACCCCAAATTGAGACACAGCCCTACCATCTGTTACCCCAGATTGAGATGCAGCCCTACCATCTTCCCCTGCAGATTGAGACACATCAATACCATCTTCCTCCAGATTGAGACGCAGCCCGATCATCTTCCACCCCAGATTGAGACACAGCCCTACCATCTTCCACCCCATATTGAGACGCAGCCCTACCATCTTCTAACCAGATTGAGAAGCAGCCCTGCCGTCTCCACACCAGATTGAGACGCAGCCCTACCATCTTCCACCCCAAATTGAGACGCAGCACTACCATCTTCTACTCCAGATTGAGACGCAGCCCTACCATCTTCCCCCGCAGATTGAGACGCAGCCCTACCATCTTCTACCCCAGATTGAGACGCAGCCCTACCATCTTTTATCCAGATTGACACGCAGCCCTACAATCTTCCACCCCAAATTGAGACGCAGCCCTACCATCTTCTTATTCAGATTGAGACGCAGCCCTACCATCTTCTTATTCAGATTGAGACGCTGCCCTACCATCTTCCCCGCAGATTGAGACGCAGCCCTACCATCTTCCCCTGCAGATTGAGTCGCAGCCCGACCATCTTCCCCTGCATAATTGAGACGCAGCCCTACCATCTTCCCCTGCAGATTGAGATGCAGCCCTAACATCTTCCCCTGCAGATTGAGACGCAGCCCTACCATCTTCCCCTGCAGATTGAGAAGCAGCCCTACCAACTTCCTCTGCTGATTGAGACGCAGCCCTACCATCTTCTACCCCAGATTGAGACGCAGCCCTACCATCTTCTATCCAGATTGAGACGCAAGCCTACCATCTTCCCCTGCAGATTGAGACGCAGCCCTACCATCTTCCCATGCAGATTGAGACTCAGCCCGACCATCTTCCCCCTTCAGATTGAGACACAGCCCTACCATCTTCTACCCCAGATTGAGACACAGCCCTCCCATCTTCTACCCCAGATTGAGACACAGCCCTGACACCTTCTACCCCAGATTGAGATGCAGCCCTATCATCTTCCCCTGCAGATTGAGACACATCAATACCATCTCCTCCAGATTGAGACGCAGCCCTATCATCTTCCACCCCAGATTGAGACACAGCCCTACCATCTTCCACCCCATATTGAGACGCAGCCCTACCATCTTCTAACCAGATTGAGAAGCAGCCCTGTCCTCTCCACACCAGATTGAGACGCAGCCCTACCATCTTCCACCCCAAATTGAGACGCAGCCCTACCATCTTCTACTCCAGATTGAGACGCAGCCCTACCATCTTCCCCCGCAGATTGAGACGCAGCCCTACCATCTTCTACCCCAGATTGAGACGCAGCCCTACCATCTTTTATCCAGATTGACACACAGCCCTACCATCTTCCACCCCAGATTGAGAAGCAGCCCTACCATCTTCTTAATCAGATTGAGACGCAGCCCTACCATCTTCTATCCAGATTGAGACGCAGCCCTACCATCTTCCCCTCCATATTGAGACGCTGCCCTACCATCTTCCCTGCAGATTGAGACGCAGCCCTACCATCTTCCCCTGCAGATTGAGACGCAGCCCGACCATCTTCCCCTCATTATTGAGACGCAGCCCTACCATCTTCCCCTGCAGATTGAGACGCAGCCCTACCATCTTCCCCTGCAGATTGAGACGCAGCCCGATCATCTTCTACCCCAGATTGAGTTGCAGCCCTACCAGCCCTGCCATTATCCCCCACAGATTGAGATGCTGCCCTTCCAGCCCTACCATCTTCCCCTGCAGATTGAGACACAGCCCTCCCATCTTCTACCCCAGATTTAGACACAGCCCTACCACCTTCTACCCCAGATTGAGATGCAGCCCTACCATCTTCTACCCCATATTGAGACACAGCCCTACCATCTTCCCCTGCAGATTGAGTCACAGCCCTACCATCTTCTACTCCAGATTGAGATGCATCCCTATCATCTTCTACCCCAGTTTGAGTTGCAGCCCTACCCTATCTTCCCCTGCAGATTGAGATGCAGCCCTACCAGCCCTACCATCTTCTAACCCAGATTGAGAAGCAGCCCTACCATCTTCCCCTGCAGATTGAGAGGCAGCCCTACCATCTTCCCCTGCAGATTGAGACACAGCCCTACCATCTTCTACCCCAGATTGAGACACAGCCCTACCATCTTCTAACCCAGATTGAGATGCAGCCCTACCATCTTCCCTTGCAGATTGAGACGCAGCCCTACCATCATCCCCTGCAGATTGAGACGCTGCCCTACCAGCCCTACCATCTTACCCTGCAGTATGAGTTTCAGCCCTACCATCTTCTACCCCAGATTGAGAAGCAGCCCTACCATCTTCCCCTGCAGATTGAGACGCAGCCCTACCATCTTCCTCCAGATTGAGACGCAGCCCTACCATCTTCCCCTGCAGATTGAGACGCAGCCCTACCATCTTCCCCCCATAATTGAGACGCAGCCCTACCATCTTCCCCTTGCAGATTGAGACGCAGCCCTACCATCTTCCCCTGCAGATTGAGACGCAGCCCGACCATCTTCCCCCTTCAGATTGAGACGCATCCCTATCATCTTCTACCCCAGATTGAGTTGCAGCCCTACCAGCCCTGCCATTATCCCCCACAGATTGAGATGCTGCCCTTCCAGCCCTACCATCTTCCCCTGCAGATTGAGACACAGCCCTACCACCTTCTACCCCAGATTGAGATGCAGCCCTACCATCTTCTACCCCAGATTGAGACACAGCCCTACCATCTTCCCCTGCAGATTGCGTCACAGCCCTACCATCTTCTACTCCAGATTGAGACGCAGCCCTATCATCTTCTACCCAAGTTTGAGTTGCAGCCCTTCCAGCCCTACCATCTTCCCCTGCAGATTTAGATGCAGCCCTACCAGCCCTACCATCTTCTAACCCAGATTGAGAAGCAGCCCTACCATCTTCCCTAGCAGATTGAGACGCAGCCCTACCATCATCCCCTGCAGATTGAGACGCTGCCCAGCCCTACCATCTTACCCTGCAGTATGAGTTTCAGCCCTACCATCTTCTACCCCAGATTGAGAAACAGCCCTACCATCTTCACCTGCAGATTGAGATTCAGCCCTATCATCTTCTATCCCAGATTGAGATGCAGCCCTACCATCTTCCCCTGCAGATTGAGAAGCAGCCCTATCAACTTCCCCTGCAGATTGAGACACAGCCCTACCATCTTCCCCTGCAGATTGAGACACAGCCCTACAATCTTCCCCAGCATAATTGAGACACAGCCCTACCATCTTCTCCCCAGATTGAGACGCAGCCTACCATCTTCCCCTGCAGATTGAGTCACAGCCCTACCATCTTCCACACCAGATTGAGACGCAGCCCTACCATCTTCCCCCAGATTGAGACACAGCCCTACCATCTTCTACACCATATTGAGACACAGCCCTACCATCTTCTACCCCAGATTGAGACACAGCCCTACCATCTTCTACTCCAGATTGAGATGCAGCCCTACCATCTTCTATCCCAGATTGAGACGCAGCCCTACCATCTTCTACCCCAGATTGAGATGCAGCCCTACTATTTTCCCTGCAGAATGAGATGCAGCCCGTTCAGCCCTACCATCTTCCCCTTCATATTGAGATGCAGCCCTACCATCTTCCCCTGCAAATTGAGACATAGCCCTACCATCTTCCCCTTGCAGATTGAGACACAGCCCTACAACCCCTACCATCTTCCCCTGCAGATTGAGACACAGCCTTACCACCCCTACCATCTTCCACTGCAGATTGAGACGCAGCCCAACCAGCCCTACCATCTTCTACCCATGATTGAGACACAGCCCTACCATCTTCCACCCCAGATTGAGATGCAGCCTACCATCTTCCCCTGCAGATTGAGTCACAGCCCTACCATCTTCTATCCCATATTGAGACGCAGCCCTACCATCTTCTACCCAGAATGAGATGCAGCCCTGCCATACCATCTTCCCCTGCAGATTGAGATGCAGCCCTACCATCTTCCCCTGCAAATTGAGACACAGCCCTACCACCCCTACCATCTTCCCAATACAGATTGAGACACAGCCCTACAACCCCTACCATCTTCCCCCAGCAGATTGAGACACAGCCCTACCAACCCTACCATCTTCTACTCAGATTGAGACAAAGCCCTACCATCTTCTACTCCATATTGAGACACAGCCCTACCATCTTCTACTCCAAATTGAGACACAGCCCTACCATCTTCTACCTCAGATTGAGACGCAGCCCTACCATCTTCTACCCCAGATTGAGACGCAGCCCTGCCATCTTCTACTCCAGATTGAGACGCAGCCCTGCCATCTTCTACCCCTGCAGATTGAGATGCAGCCCTACCATCTTCTACTCCAGATTGAGACGCAGCCCTACCAACTTCTACCCCAGATTGAGACGCAGCCCTACCATTTTCTACACCAGATTGAGATGCAGCCCTACCAGCCTACCATTTTCCCCCGCATATTGAGATGCAGCCCTACCATTTTCCCCCGCAGTTTGAGATGCAGCCCTTCCAGCCCTACCATCTTCCCGTGCAGATTGAGATGCAGCCCTACCATTTTCCCACCCAGGTTGAGATGCAGCCCTACCATCTTCTACCCCAGATTGAGACACAGCCCTACCATCTTCTACTCCATATTGAGACGCAGCCCTACCATCTTCTATCCCAGATTGAGACGCAGCCCTACCATCTTCTACCTCAGATTGAGATGCAGCCCTACCATCTTCCCCTGCAGATTGAGATGCAGCCCTACCATCTTCCTTTGCAAATTGAGACACAGCCCTACCACCCCTACCATCTTCCCCTTGCAGATTGAGATGTAGCCCTACAACCCCTACCATCTTCCCCCAGCAGATTGAGACACAACCCTACCATCTTCTACCTCATATTGAGACCCAGATTGAGGCACAGCCCTACCATCTTCCACCCCAGATTGAGATGCAGCCATCCATCTTCCCCTGCAGATTGAGTCACAGCCCTACCATCTTCTATCCCAGATTGAGACGCAGCCCTAAAATCTTCTACCCCAGATTGAGATGCAGCCCTACCATATTCCCTGCAGTTTGAGATGCAGCCCTTCCAGCCCTACCATCTTCCCCTGCAGATTGAGATGCAGCCCTACCATCTTCCCCTGCAAATTGAGACACAGCCCTACCACCCCTACCATCTTCCCCTAACAGATTGAGACACAGCCCTACAACCCCTACCATCTTCCCCCAGCAGATTGAGATGCAGCCCTACCAACCCTACCATCTTCTACTCAGATTGAGACGCAGCCCTACCATCTTCTACTCCATATTGAGACACAGCCCTACCATCTTCTACTCCAAATTGAGACGCAGCCCTACCATCTTCTACCCCTGCAGATTGAGACGCAGCCCTACCATCTTCTACTCCAGATTGAGACGCTGCCCTACCATCTTCCCCCGCAGATTGAGATGCAGCCCTACCATCTTCTACTCCAGATTGAGACGCAGCCCTACCATCTTCTATCAACATTGAGACGCAGCCCTACCATCTTCTCCCCCAGTTTGAGTTGCAGCCCTACCACCCTACCATTTTCCCCCTGCAGATTAAGATGCTGCCCTTCCAGCCCTACCATCTTCCCCTGCAGATTGAGATGCAGCCCTACCAGCCCTACCATCTTCTACCCCAGTTTGAGTTGCAGCCCTACCATTTTCCCCCGCAGATTGAGATGCTGCCCTTCCAGCCCTCCCATCTTCTACCTCAAATTGAGACACAGCCCTACCATCTTCTACCCAAGATTGAGACGCAGCCCTACCATCTTCCCCTGCAGATTGAGACGCAGCCCGACCATCTTCCCCCTCAGATTGAGACACAGCCCTACCATCTTCTACCCAAGATTGAGATGCAGCCCTACCATCTTCCTCTGCAGATTAAGAAGCAGCCCTACCAACTTCCCCTGCAGATTGAGACGCAGCCCTACCATCTTCTTCTCCAGATTGAGACGCAGCCCTACCATCTTCTATCCAGATTCAGTC
This sequence comes from Oncorhynchus clarkii lewisi, assembly GCF_045791955.1. NCBI lineage: Eukaryota > Metazoa > Chordata > Actinopteri > Salmoniformes > Salmonidae > Oncorhynchus > Oncorhynchus clarkii. Next base: position 115,322 of record NW_027258100.1, on the reverse strand, counting down.
GCAGCCCTACCATCTTCCCCTGCAGATTGAGACGCTGCCCTACCATCTTCCCCGCAGATTGAGACGCAGCCCTACCACCTTCTACCCCAGATTGAGATGCAGCCCTACCATCTTCTACCCCAGATTGAGACACAGCCCTACCATCTTCCCCTGCAGATTGCGTCACAGCCCTACCATCTTCTACTCCAGATTGAGACGCATCCCTATCATCTTCTACCCAAGTTTGAGTTGCAGCCCTTCCAGCCCTACCATCTTCCCCTGCAGATTTAGATGCAGCCCTACCAACCCTACCATCTTCTAACCCAGATTGAGAAGCAGCCCTACCATCTTCCCTAGCAGATTGAGACGCAGCCCTACCATCATCCCCTGCAGATTGAGACGCTGCCCTACCAGCCCTACCATCTTACCCTGCAGTATGAGTTTCAGCCCTACCATCTTCTACCCCAGATTGAGAAACAGCCCTACCATCTTCACCTGCAGATTGAGATTCAGCCCTATCATCTTCTATCCCAGATTGAGATGCAGCCCTACCATCTTCCCCTGCAGATTGAGAAGCAGCCCTATCAACTTCCCCTGCAGATTGAGACACAGCCCTACCATCTTCCCCTGCAGATTGAGACACAGCCCTACAATCTTCCCCAGCATAATTGAGACACAGCCCTACCATCTTCTGCCCAGATTGAGACGCAGCCCTACTATCTTCCACCTCAGATTGAGACGCAGCCTACCATCTTCCCCTGCAGATTGAGTCACAGCCCTACCATCTTCCACACCAGATTGAGACGCAGCCCTACCATCTTCCCCTGCAGATTTAGACACAGCCCTACCATCTTCTACACCATATTGAGACACAGCCCTACCATCTTCTACCCCAGATTGAGACACAGCCCTACCATCTTCTACTCCAGATTGAGATGCAGCCCTACCATCTTCTATCCCAGATTGAGACGCAGCCCTACCATCTTCTACCCCAGATTGAGATGCAGCCCTACTATTTTCCCTGCAGAATGAGATGCAGCCCGTTCAGCCCTACCATCTTCCCCTTCATATTGAGATGCAGCCCTACCATCTTCCCCTGCAAATTGAGACATAGCCCTACCATCTTCCCCTTGCAGATTGAGACACAGCCCTACAACCCCTACCATCTTCCCCTGCAGATTGAGACACAGCCTTACCACCCCTACCATCTTCCACTGCAGATTGAGACGCAGCCCAACCAGCCCTACCATCTTCTACCCATGATTGAGACACAGCCCTACCATCTTCCACCCCAGATTGAGATGCAGCCTACCATCTTCCCCTGCAGATTGAGTCACAGCCCTACCATCTTCTATCCCAGATTGAGACGCAGCCCTACCATCTTCTACCCCAGAATGAGATGCAGCCCTTCCAGCCATACCATCTTCCCCTGCAGATTGAGATGCAGCCCTACCATCTTCCCCTGCAAATTGAGACACAGCCCTACCACCCCTACCATCTTCCCAATACAGATTGAGACACAGCCCTACAACCCCTACCATCTTCCCCCAGCAGATTGAGACACAGCCCTACCAACCCTACCATCTTCTACTCAGATTGAGACAAAGCCCTACCATCTTCTACTCCATATTGAGACACAGCCCTACCATCTTCTACTCCAAATTGAGACACAGCCCTACCATCTTCTACCTCAGATTGAGACGCAGCCCTACCATCTTCTACCCCAGATTGAGACGCAGCCCTGCCATCTTCTACTCCAGATTGAGACGCAGCCCTGCCATCTTCTACCCCTGCAGATTGAGATGCAGCCCTACCATCTTCTACTCCAGATTGAGACGCAGCCCTACCAACTTCTACCCCAGATTGAGACGCAGCCCTACCATATTCTACACCAGATTGAGATGCAGCCCTACCAGCCTACCATTTTCCCCCGCATATTGAGATGCAGCCCTACCATTTTCCCCCGCAGTTTGAGATGCAGCCCTTCCAGCCCTACCATCTTCCCGTGCAGATTGAGATGCAGCCCTACCATTTTCCCACCCAGGTTGAGATGCAGCCCTACCATCTTCTACCCCAGATTGAGACACAGCCCTACCATCTTCTACTCCATATTGAGACGCAGCCCTACCATCTTCTATCCCAGATTGAGACGCAGCCCTACCATCTTCTACCTCAGATTGAGGCACAGCCCTACCATCTTCCACCCCAGATTGAGATGCAGCCATCCATCTTCCCCTGCAGATTGAGTCACAGCCCTACCATCTTCTATCCCAGATTGAGACGCAGCCCTAAAATCTTCTACCCCAGATTGAGATGCAGCCCTACCATCTTCCCCTGCAGATTGAGATGCAGCCCTACCATCTTCCTTTGCAAATTGAGACACAGCCCTACCACCCCTACCATCTTCCCCTTGCAGATTGAGATGTAGCCCTACAACCCCTACCATCTTCCCCCAGCAGATTGAGACACAACCCTACCATCTTCTACCTCATATTGAGACGCCGCCCTACCATCTTCTACCCCAGATTGAGGCACAGCCCTACCATCTTCCACCCCAGATTGAGATGCAGCCATCCATCTTCCCCTGCAGATTGAGTCACAGCCCTACCATCTTCTATCCCAGATTGAGACGCAGCCCTAAAATCTTCTACCCCAGATTGAGATGCAGCCCTACCATTTTCCCTGCAGTTTGAGATGCAGCCCTTCCAGCCCTACCATCTTCCCCTGCAGATTGAGATGCAGCCCTACCATCTTCCCCTGCAAATTGAGACACAGCCCTACCACCCCTACCATCTTCCCCTAACAGATTGAGACACAGCCCTACAACCCCTACCATCTTCCCCCAGCAGATTGAGATGCAGCCCTACCAACCCTACCATCTTCTACTCAGATTGAGACGCAGCCCTACCATCTTCTACTCCATATTGAGACACAGCCCTACCATCTTCTACTCCAAATTGAGACGCAGCCCTACCATCTTCTACCCCTGCAGATTGAGACGCAGCCCTACCATCTTCTACTCCAGATTGAGACGCTGCCCTACCATCTTCCCCCGCAGATTGAGATGCAGCCCTACCATCTTCTACTCCAGATTGAGACGCAGCCCTACCATCTTCTATCAACATTGAGACGCAGCCCTACCATCTTCTCCCCCAGTTTGAGTTGCAGCCCTACCACCCTACCATTTTCCCCCTGCAGATTAAGATGCTGCCCTTCCAGCCCTACCATCTTCCCCTGCAGATTGAGATGCAGCCCTACCAGCCCTACCATCTTCTACCCCAGTTTGAGTTGCAGCCCTACCATTTTCCCCCGCAGATTGAGATGCTGCCCTTCCAGCCCTCCCATCTTCTACCTCAAATTGAGACACAGCCCTACCATCTTCTACCCAAGATTGAGATGCAGCCCTACCATCTTCCTCTGCAGATTGAGAAGCAGCCCTACCAACTTCCCCTGCAGATTGAGACGCAGCCCTACCATCTTCTTCTCCAGATTGAGACGCAGCCCTACCATCTTCTATCCAGATTCAGTCGCTGCCCTACCATCTTCCCCGCAGATTGAGACGCAGCCCTACCACCTTCTACCCCAGATTGAGATGCAGCCCTACCATCTTCTACCCCAGATTGAGACACAGCCCTACCATCTTCCCCTGCAGATTGCGTCACAGCCCTACCATCTTCTACTCCAGATTGAGACGCATCCCTATCATCTTCTACCCAAGTTTGAGTTGCAGCCCTTCCAGCCCTACCATCTTCCCCTGCAGATTTAGATGCAGCCCTACCAGCCCTACCATCTTCTAACCCAGATTGAGAAGCAGCCCTACCATCTTCCCTAGCAGATTGAGACGCAGCCCTACCATCATCCCCTGCAGATTGAGACGCTGCCCTACCAGCCCTACCATCTTACCCTGCAGTATGAGTTTCAGCCCTACCATCTTCTACCCCAGATTGAGAAACAGCCCTACCATCTTCACCTGCAGATTGAGATTCAGCCCTATCATCTTCTATCCCAGATTGAGATGCAGCCCTACCATCTTCCCCTGCAGATTGAGAAGCAGCCCTATCAACTTCCCCTGCAGATTGAGACACAGCCCTACCATCTTCCCCTGCAGATTGAGACACAGCCCTACAATCTTCCCCAGCATAATTGAGACACAGCCCTACCATCTTCTGCCCAGATTGAGACGCAGCCCTACTATCTTCCACCTCAGATTGAGACGCAGCCTACCATCTTCCCCTGCAGATTGAGTCACAGCCCTACCATCTTCCACACCAGATTGAGACGCAGCCCTACCATCTTCCCCTGCAGATTTAGACACAGCCCTACCATCTTCTACACCATATTGAGACACAGCCCTACCATCTTCTACCCCAGATTGAGACACAGCCCTACCATCTTCTACTCCAGATTGAGATGCAGCCCTACCATCTTCTATCCCAGATTGAGACGCAGCCCTACCATCTTCTACCCCAGATTGAGATGCAGCCCTACTATTTTCCCTGCAGAATGAGATGCAGCCCGTTCAGCCCTACCATCTTCCCCTTCATATTGAGATGCAGCCCTACCATCTTCCCCTGCAAATTGAGACAAAGCCCTACCATCTTCCCCTTGCAGATTGAGACACAGCCCTACAACCCCTACCATCTTCCCCTGCAGATTGAGACACAGCCTTACCACCCCTACCATCTTCCACTGCAGATTGAGACGCAGCCCAACCAGCCCTACCATCTTCTACCCATGATTGAGACACAGCCCTACCATCTTCCACCCCAGATTGAGATGCAGCCTACCATCTTCCCCTGCAGATTGAGTCACAGCCCTACCATCTTCTATCCCAGATTGAGACGCAGCCCTACCATCTTCTACCCCAGAATGAGATGCAGCCCTTCCAGCCATACCATCTTCCCCTGCAGATTGAGATGCAGCCCTACCATCTTCCCCTGCAAATTGAGACACAGCCCTACCACCCTACCATCTTCCCAATACAGATTGAGACACAGCCCTACAACCCCTACCATCTTCCCCCAGCAGATTGAGACACAGCCCTACCAACCCTACCATCTTCTACTCAGATTGAGACAAAGCCCTACCATCTTCTACTCCATATTGAGACACAGCCCTACCATCTTCTACTCCAAATTGAGACACAGCCCTACCATCTTCTACCTCAGATTGAGACGCAGCCCTACCATCTTCTACCCCAGATTGAGACGCAGCCCTGCCATCTTCTACTCCAGATTGAGACGCAGCCCTGCCATCTTCTACCCCTGCAGATTGAGATGCAGCCCTACCATCTTCTACTCCAGATTGAGACGCAGCCCTACCAACTTCTACCCCAGATTGAGACGCAGCCCTACCATTTTCTACACCAGATTGAGATGCAGCCCTACCAGCCTACCATTTTCCCCCGCATATTGAGATGCAGCCCTACCATTTTCCCCCGCAGTTTGAGATGCAGCCCTTCCAGCCCTACCATCTTCCCGTGCAGATTGAGATGCAGCCCTACCATTTTCCCACCCAGGTTGAGATGCAGCCCTACCATCTTCTACCCCAGATTGAGACACAGCCCTACCATCTTCTACTCCATATTGAGACGCAGCCCTACCATCTTCTATCCCAGATTGAGACGCAGCCCTACCATCTTCTACCTCAGATTGAGATGCAGCCCTACCATCTTCCCCTGCAGATTGAGATGCAGCCCTACCATCTTCCTTTGCAAATTGAGACACAGCCCTACCACCCCTACCATCTTCCCCTTGCAGATTGAGATGTAGCCCTACAACCCCTACCATCTTCCCCCAGCAGATTGAGACACAACCCTACCATCTTCTACCTCATATTGAGACGCCGCCCTACCATCTTCTACCCCAGATTGAGGCACAGCCCTACCATCTTCCACCCCAGATTGAGATGCAGCCATCCATCTTCCCCTGCTGATTGAGTCACAGCCCTACCATCTTCTATCCCAGATTGAGACGCAGCCCTAAAATCTTCTACCCCAGATTGAGATGCAGCCCTACCATTTTCCCTGCAGTTTGAGATGCAGCCCTTCCAGCCCTACCATCTTCCCCTGCAGATTGAGATGCAGCCCTACCATCTTCCCCTGCAAATTGAGACACAGCCCTACCACCCCTACCATCTTCCCCTAACAGATTGAGACACAGCCCTACAACCCCTACCATCTTCCCCCAGCAGATTGAGATGCAGCCCTACCAACCCTACCATCTTCTACTCAGATTGAGACGCAGCCCTACCATCTTCTACTCCATATTGAGACACAGCCCTACCATCTTCTACTCCAAATTGAGACGCAGCCCTACCATCTTCTACCCCTGCAGATTGAGACGCAGCCCTACCATCTTCCCCCGCAGATTGAGATGCAGCCCTACCATCTTCTACTCCAGATTGAGACGCAGCCCTACCATCTTCTATCAACATTGAGACGCAGCCCTACCATCTTCTCCCCCAGTTTGAGTTGCAGCCCTACCACCCTACCATTTTCCCCCTGCAGATTAAGATGCTGCCCTTCCAGCCCTACCATCTTCCCCTGCAGATTGAGATGCAGCCCTACCAACCCTACCATCTTCTACTCAGATTGAGACGCAGCCCTACCATCTTCTACTCCATATTGAGACACAGCCCTACCATCTTCTACTCCAAATTGAGACGCAGCCCTACCATCTTCTACCCCTGCAGATTGAGACGCAGCCCTACCATCTTCCCCCGCAGATTGAGATGCAGCCCTACCATCTTCTACTCCAGATTGAGACGCAGCCCTACCATCTTCTATCAACATTGAGACGCAGCCCTACCATCTTCTCCCCCAGTTTGAGTTGCAGCCCTACCACCCTACCATTTTCCCCCTGCAGATTAAGATGCTGCCCTTCCAGCCCTACCATCTTCCCCTGCAGATTGAGATGCAGCCCTACCAGCCCTACCATCTTCTACCCCAGTTTGAGTTGCAGCCCTACCATTTTCCCCCGCAGATTGAGATGCTGCCCTTCCAGCCCTCCCATCTTCTACCTCAAATTGAGACACAGCCCTACCATCTTCTACCCAAGATTGAGATGCAGCCCTACCATCTTCCTCTGCAGATTGAGAAGCAGCCCTACCAACTTCCCCTGCAGATTGAGACGCAGCCCTACCATCTTCTTCTCCAGATTGAGACGCAGCCCTACCATCTTCTATCCAGATTCAGTCGCAGCCCTACCATCTTCCCCTGCAGATTGAGACGCTGCCCTACCATCTTCCCCGCAGATTGAGACGCAGCCCTACCATCTTCCCCTGCAGATTGAGACGCAAGCCTACCATCTTCCCCTGCAGATTGAGACGCAGCCCTACCATCTTCCCCTGCAGATTGAGACGCAGCCCGACCATCTTCCCCCTCAGATTGAGACACAGCCCTACCATCTTCTACCCCAGATTGAGACACAGCCCTCCCATCTTCTACCCCAGATTGAGACACAGCCCTACCACCTTCTACCCCAGATTGAGATGCAGCCCTCCCATCTTCTACCCCAAATTGAGACACAGCCCTACCATCTGTTACCCCAGATTGAGACACAGCCCTATCATCTTCCACCCCATATTGAGACGCAGCCCTACCATCTTCTAACCAGATTGAGACGCAGCCCTACCATCTTCCACCCCAAATTGAGACGCAGCACTACCATCTTCTACCTCCAGATTGAGACGCAGCCCTACCATCTTCCCCCGCAGATTGAGACGCAGCCCTACCATCTTCTACCCCAGATTGAGACGCAGCCCTACCATCTTTTATCCAGATTGACACGCAGCCCTACCATCTTCCACCCCAAATTGAGACGCAGCCCTACCATCTTCTTAATCAGATTGAGACGCAGCCCTACCATCTTCCCCTGCAGATTGAGACGCAGCCCGACCATCTCCACCTGCATAATTGAGACGCAGCTCTACCATCTTCCCCTGCAGATTGAGATGCAGCCCTACCATCTTCCCCTGCAGATTGAGACGCAGCCCTACCATCTTCCCCTGCAGATTGAGACGCAGCCCTACCAACTTCCCCTGCAGATTGAGACGCAGCCCTACCATCTTCTACTCCAGATTGAGACGCAGCCCTACCATCTTCTATCCAGATTCAGTCGCATCCCTACCATCTTCCCCTGCAGATTGAGACGCTGCCCTACCATCTTCCCCGCAGATTGAGACGCAGGCCTACCATCTTCCCCTGCAGATTGAGACGCAGCCCGACCATCTTCCCCTGCATAATTGAGACGCAGCCCTACCATCTTCCCCTGCAGATTGAGACGCAGACCTACCATCTTCCCCTGCAGATTGAGACGCAGCCCGATCATCTTCGACCCCAGATTGAGTTGCAGCCCTACCAGCCCTGCCATTATCCCCCACAGATTGAGATGCTGCCCTTCCAGCCCTACCATCTTCCCCTGCAGATTGAGACACAGCCCTCCCATCTTCTACCCCAGATTTAGACACAGCCCTACCACCTTCTACCCCAGATTGAGATGCAGCCCTACCATCTTCTACCCCATATTGAGACACAGCCCTACCATCTTCCCCTGCAGATTGAGTCACAGCCCTACCATCTTCTACTCCAGATTGAGACGCATCCCTATCATCTTCTACCCCAGTTTGAGTTACAGCCCTTCCAGCCCTACCATCTTCCCTGCAGATTGAGATGCAGCCCTACCAGCCCTACCATCTTCTAACCCAGATTGAGAAGCAGCCCTACCATCTTCCCCTGCAGATTGAGAGGCAGCCCTACCATCTTCCCCTGCAGATTGAGATTCAGCCCTACCATCTTCTACCCCAGATTGAGACACAGCCCACCATCTTCTACCCCATATTGAGATGCAGCCCTATCATCATCCCCTGCAGATTGAGACGCTGCCCTACCAGCCCTACCATCTTACCCTGCAGTATGAGTTTCAGCCCTACCATCTTCTACTCCATATTGAGACACAGCCCTACCATCTTCTACCCCAGATTGAGACACAGCCCTACCATCTTCTACTCCAGATTGAGATGCAGCCCTACCATCTTCTATCCCAGATTGAGACGCAGCCCTACCATCTTCTACCCCAGATTGAGATGCAGCCCTACTATTTTCCCTGCAGAATGAGATGCAGCCCGTTCAGCCCTACCATCTTCCCCTGCAGATTGAGACACAGCCCTACAACCCCTACCATCTTCCCCTGCAGATTGAGACACAGCCTTACCACCCCTACCATCTTCCGGTGCAGATTGAGACGCAGCCCAATCAGCCCTACCATCTTCTACCCATGATTGAGACACAGCCCTACCATCTTCCACCCCAGATTGAGATGCAGCCTACCATCTTCCCCTGCAGATTGAGTCACAGCCCTACCATCTTCTATCCCAGATTGAGACGCAGCCCTACCATCTTCTACCCCAGAATGAGATGCAGCCCTTCCAGCCCTACCATCTTCCCCTGCAGATTGAGATGCAGCCCTACCATCTTCCCCTGCAAATTGAGACACAGCCCTACCACCCCTACCATCTTCCCCATACAGATTGAGACACAGCCCTACAACCCCTACCATCTTCCCCCAGCAGATTGAGACACAGCCCTACCAACCCTACCATCTTCTACTCAGATTGAGACAAAGCCCTACCATCTTCTACTCCATATTGAGACACAGCCCTACCATCTTCTACTCCAAATTGAGACACAGCCCTACCATCTTCTACCTCAGATTGAGACGCAGCCCTACCATCTTCTACCCCAGATTGAGACGCAGCCCTGCCATCTTCTACCCCAGATTGAGACGCAGCCCTGCCATCTTCTACCCCTGCAGATTGAGATGCAGCCCTACCATCTTCTACTCCAGATTGAGACGCAGCCCTACCAACTTCTACCCCAGATTGAGACGCAGCCCTACCATTTTCTACACCAGATTGAGATGCAGCCCTACCAGCCTACCATTTTCCACCGCATATTGAGATGCAGCCCTACCATTTTCCCCCGCAGTTTGAGATGCAGCCCTTCCAGCCCTACCATCTTCCCGTGCAGATTGAGATGCAGCCCTACCATTTTCCACCCCAGGTTGAGATGCAGCCCTACCATCTTCTACCCCAGATTGAGACACAGCCCTACCATCTTCTACTCCATATTGAGACGCAGCCCTACCATCTTCTATCCCAGATTGAGACGCAGCCCTACCATCTTCAACTTCAGATTGAGATGCAGCCCTACCATTTTCCCTGCAGAATGAGATGCAGCCCTTCCAGCCCTACCATCTTCCCCTGCAGATTGAGATGCAGCCCTACCATCTTCCCCTGCAAATTGAGACACAGCCCTACCACCCCTACCATCTTCCCCTTGCAGATTGAGACATAGCCCTACAACCCCTACCATCTTCCCCCAGCAGATTGAGACACAACCCTACCATCTTCTACCTCATATTGAGACGCAGCCCTACCATCTTCTACCCCAGATTGAGTTACAGCCCTACCATCTTCCACCCCAGATTGAGATGCAGCCTTCCATCTTCCCCTGCAGATTGAGTCACAGCCCTACCATCTTCTATCCCAGATTGAGACGCAGCCCTACCATCTTCTACCCCAGATTGAGATGCAGCCCTACCATTTTCCCTGCAGAATGAGATGCAGCCCTTCCAACCCTACCATCTTCCCCTGCAGATTGAGATGCAGCCCTACGATCTTCCCCTGCAAATTGAGACACAGCCCTACCACCCCTACCATCTTCCCCTTGCAGATTGAGACACAGCCCTACAACCCCTACCATCTTCCCCTTGCAGATTGAGATAAAGCCTACCATCTTCCCCTGCAGATTGAGTCACAGCCCTACCATCTTCTATCCCAGATTGAGAGTCAGCCCTACCATCTTCTACCCCAGAATGAGATGCAGCCCTTCCAGCCCTACCATCTTCCCCTGCAGATTGAGATGCAGCCCTACCATCTTCCCCTGCAAATTGAGACACAGCCCTACCACCCCTACCATCTTCCCCTTGCATATTGAGACACAGCCCTACCAACCCTACCATCTTCTACTCATATTGAGACGCAGCCCTACCATCTTCTACTCCAGATTGAGACACAGCCCTACCATCTTCCACCCTCAGATTGAGACGCAGCCCTACCATCTTCTTCCCAGATTGAGATGCAGCCCTACCATCTTCTACTCCATATTGAGACACAGCCCTACCATCTTCTACTCCAAATTGAGACGCAGCCCTACCATCTTCTACCCCTGCAGATTGAGACGCAGCCCTACCATCTTCTACTCCAGATTGAGACGCTGCCCTACCATCTTCCCCCGCAGATTGAGATGCAGCCCTACCATCTTCTACTCCAGATTGAGACGCAGCCCTACCATCTTCTATCAACATTGAGACGCAGCCCTACCATCTTCTCCCCCAGTTTGAGTTGCAGCCCTACCACCCTACCATTTTCCCCCTGCAGATTAAGATGCTGCCCTTCCAGCCCTACCATCTTCCCCTGCAGATTGAGATGCAGCCCTACCAGCCCTACCATCTTCTACCCCATTTTGAGTTGCAGCCCTACCATTTTCCCCCGCAGATTGAGATGCTGCCCTTCCAGCCCTCCCATCTTCTACCTCAAATTGAGACACAGCCCTACCATCTTCTACCCAAGATTGAGATGCAGCCCTACCATCTTCCTCTGCAGATTGAGAAGCAGCCCTACCAACTTCCCCTGCAGATTGAGACGCAGCCCTACCATCTTCTTCTCCAGATTGAGACGCAGCCCTACCATCTTCTATCCAGATTCAGTCGCAGCCCTACCATCTTCCCCTGCAGATTGAGACGCTGCCCTACCATCTTCCCCGCAGATTGAGACGCAGCCCTACCATCTTCCCCTGCAGATTGAGACGCAAGCCTACCATCTTCCCCTGCAGATTGAGACGCAGCCCTACCATCTTCCCCTGCAGATTGAGACGCAGCCCGACCATCTTCCCCCTCAGATTGAGACACAGCCCTACCATCTTCTACCCCAGATTGAGACACAGCCCTCCCATCTTCTACCCCAGATTGAGACACAGCCCTACCACCTTCTACCCCAGATTGAGATGCAGCCCTCCCATCTTCTACCCCAAATTGAGACACAGCCCTACCATCTGTTACCCCAGATTGAGATGCAGCCCTACCATCTTCCCCTGCAGATTGAGACACATCAATACCATCTTCTACTCCAGATTGAGACGCAGCCCTATCATCTTCCACCCCAGATTGAGACACAGCCCTACCATCTTCCACCCCATATTGAGACGCAGCCCTACCATCTTCTAACCAGATTGAGACGCAGCCCTACCATCTTCCACCCCAAATTGAGACGCAGCACTACCATCTTCTACCTCCAGATTGAGACGCAGCCCTACCATCTTCCCCCGCAGATTGAGACGCAGCCCTACCATCTTCTACCCCAGATTGAGACGCAGCCCTAACATCTTTTATCCAGATTGACACTCAGCCCTACCATCTTCCACCCCAAATTGAGACGCAGCCCTACCATCTTCTTAATCAGATTGAGACGCAGCCCTACCATCTTCTATTCAGATTGAGACGCAGCCCTACCATCTTCCCCTGCAGATTGAGACGCTGCCCTACCATCTTCCCCGCAGATTGAGACGCAGCCCTACCATCTTCCCCTGCAGATTGAGACGCAGCCCTACCATCTTCCCCTGCAGATTGAGACGCAGCCCTACCAACTTCCCCTGCAGATTGAGACGCAGCCCTACCATCTTCTACCCCAGATTGAGACACAGCCCTCCCATCTTCTACCCCAGATTGAGACACAGCCCTACCACCTTCTACCCCAGATTGAGATGCAGCCCTCCCATCTTCTACCCCAAATTGAGACACAGCCCTACCATCTGTTACCCCAGATTGAGATGCAGCCCTACCATCTTCCCCTGCAGATTGAGACACATCAATACCATCTTCTACTCCAGATTGAGACGCAGCCCTACCATCTTCCCCCGCAGATTGAGACGCAGCCCTACCATCTTCTACCCCAGATTGAGACGCAGCCCTAACATCTTTTATCCAGATTGACACTCAGCCCTACCATCTTCCACCCCAAATTGAGACGCAGCCCTACCATCTTCTTAATCAGATTGAGACGCAGCCCTACCATCTTCTATTCAGATTGAGACGCAGCCCTACCATCTTCCCCTGCAGATTGAGACGCTGCCCTACCATCTTCCCCGCAGATTGAGACGCAGCCCTACCATCTTCCCCTGCAGATTGAGACGCAGCCCTACCATCTTCCCCTGCAGATTGAGACGCAGCCCTACCAACTTCCCCTGCAGATTGAGACGCAGCCCTACCATCTTCTACTCCAGATTGAGACGCAGCCCTACCATCTTCTATCCAGATTCAGTCGCATCCCTACCATCTTCCCCTGCAGATTGAGACGCAGCCCGACCATCTTCCCCTGCATAATTGAGACGCAGCCCTACCATCTTCCCCTGCAGATTGAGACGCAGACCTACCATCTTCCCCTGCAGATTGAGACGCAGCCCGATCATCTTCGACCCCAGATTGAGTTGCAGCCCTACCAGCCCTGCCATTATCCCCCACAGATTGAGATGCTGCCCTTCCAGCCCTACCATCTTCCCCTGCAGATTGAGACACAGCCCTCCCATCTTCTACCCCAGATTTAGACACAGCCCTACCACCTTCTACCCCAGATTGAGATGCAGCCCTACCATCTTCTACCCCATATTGAGACACAGCCCTACCATCTTCCCCTGCAGATTGAGTCACAGCCCTACCATCTTCTACTCCAGATTGAGACGCATCCCTATCATCTTCTACCCCAGTTTGAGTTACAGCCCTTCCAGCCCTACCATCTTCCCTGCAGATTGAGATGCAGCCCTACCAGCCCTACCATCTTCTAACCCAGATTGAGAAGCAGCCCTACCATCTTCCCCTGCAGATTGAGAGGCAGCCCTACCATCTTCCCCTGCAGATTGAGATTCAGCCCTACCATCTTCTACCCCAGATTGAGACACAGCCCACCATCTTCTACCCCATATTGAGATGCAGCCCTATCATCATCCCCTGCAGATTGAGACGCTGCCCTACCATCTTCCCCGCAGATTGAGACGCAGCCCTACCATCTTCCCCTGCAGATTGAGACGCAAGCCTACCATCTTCCCCTGCAGATTGAGACGCAGCCCTACCATCTTCCCCTGCAGATTGAGACGCAGCCCGACCATCTTCCCCCTCAGATTGAGACACAGCCCTACCATCTTCTACCCCAGATTGAGACACAGCCCTCCCATCTTCTACCCCAGATTGAGACACAGCCCTACCACCTTCTACCCCAGATTGAGATGCAGCCCTCCCATCTTCTACCCCAAATTGAGACACAGCCCTACCATCTGTTACCCCAGATTGAGATGCAGCCCTACCATCTTCCCCTGCAGATTGAGACACATCAATACCATCTTCTACTCCAGATTGAGACGCAGCCCTATCATCTTCCACCCCAGATTGAGACACAGCCCTACCATCTTCCACCCCATATTGAGACGCAGCCCTACCATCTTCTAACCAGATTGAGACGCAGCCCTACCATCTTCCACCCCAAATTGAGACGCAGCACTACCATCTTCTACCTCCAGATTGAGACGCAGCCCTACCATCTTCCCCCGCAGATTGAGACGCAGCCCTACCATCTTCTACCCCAGATTGAGACGCAGCCCTAACATCTTTTATCCAGATTGACACGCAGCCCTACCATCTTCCACCCCAAATTGAGACGCAGCCCTACCATCTTCTTAAACAGATTGAGACGCAGCCCTACCATCTTCTATTCAGATTGAGACGCAGCCCTACCATCTTCCCCTGCAGATTGAGACGCTGCCCTACCATCTTCCCCGCAGATTGAGACGCAGCCCTACCATCTTCCCCTGCAGATTGAGACGCAGCCCTACCATCTTCCCCTGCAGATTGAGACGCAGCCCTACCAACTTCCCCTGCAGATTGAGACGCAGCCCTACCATCTTCTACTCCAGATTGAGACGCAGCCCTACCATCTTCTATCCAGATTCAGTCGCATCCCTACCATCTTCCCCTGCAGATTGAGACGCTGCCCTACCATCTTCCCCGCAGATTGAGACGCAGGCCTACCATCTTCCCCTGCAGATTGAGACGCAGCCCGACCATCTTCCCCTGCATAATTGAGACGCAGCCCTACCATCTTCCCCTGCAGATTGAGACGCAGACCTACCATCTTCCCCTGCAGATTGAGACGCAGCCCGATCATCTTCGACCCCAGATTGAGTTGCAGCCCTACCAGCCCTGCCATTATCCCCCACAGATTGAGATGCTGCCCTTCCAGCCCTACCATCTTCCCCTGCAGATTGAGACACAGCCCTCCCATCTTCTACCCCAGATTTAGACACAGCCCTACCACCTTCTACCCCAGATTGAGATGCAGCCCTACCATCTTCTACCCCATATTGAGACACAGCCCTACCATCTTCCCCTGCAGATTGAGTCACAGCCCTACCATCTTCTACTCCAGATTGAGACGCATCCCTATCATCTTCTACCCCAGTTTGAGTTACAGCCCTTCCAGCCCTACCATCTTCCCTGCAGATTGAGATGCAGCCCTACCAGCCCTACCATCTTCTAACCCAGATTGAGAAGCAGCCCTACCATCTTCCCCTGCAGATTGAGAGGCAGCCCTACCATCTTCCCCTGCAGATTGAGATTCAGCCCTACCATCTTCTACCCCAGATTGAGACACAGCCCACCATCTTCTACCCCATATTGAGATGCAGCCCTATCATCATCCCCTGCAGATTGAGACGCTGCCCTACCATCTTCCCCGCAGATTGAGACGCAGCCCTACCATCTTCCCCTGCAGATTGAGACGCAAGCCTACCATCTTCCCCTGCAGATTGAGACGCAGCCCTACCATCTTCCCCTGCAGATTGAGACGCAGCCCGACCATCTTCCCCCTCAGATTGAGACACAGCCCTACCATCTTCTACCCCAGATTGAGACACAGCCCTCCCATCTTCTACCCCAGATTGAGACACAGCCCTACCACCTTCTACCCCAGATTGAGATGCAGCCCTCCCATCTTCTACCCCAAATTGAGACACAGCCCTACCATCTGTTACCCCAGATTGAGATGCAGCCCTACCATCTTCCCCTGCAGATTGAGACACATCAATACCATCTTCTACTCCAGATTGAGACGCAGCCCTATCATCTTCCACCCCAGATTGAGACACAGCCCTACCATCTTCCACCCCATATTGAGACGCAGCCCTACCATCTTCTAACCAGATTGAGACGCAGCCCTACCATCTTCCACCCCAAATTGAGACGCAGCACTACCATCTTCTACCTCCAGATTGAGACGCAGCCCTACCATCTTCCCCCGCAGATTGAGACGCAGCCCTACCATCTTCTACCCCAGATTGAGACGCAGCCCTAACATCTTTTATCCAGATTGACACGCAGCCCTACCATCTTCCACCCCAAATTGAGACGCAGCCCTACCATCTTCTTAATCAGATTGAGACGCAGCCCTACCATCTTCTATTCAGATTGAGACGCAGCCCTACCATCTTCCCCTGCAGATTGAGACGCTGCCCTACCATCTTCCCCGCAGATTGAGACGCAGCCCTACCATCTTCCCCTGCAGATTGAGACGCAGCCCTACCATCTTCCCCTGCAGATTGAGACGCAGCCCTACCAACTTCCCCTGCAGATTGAGACGCAGCCCTACCATCTTCTACTCCAGATTGAGGCACAGCCCTACCATCTTCCACCCCAGATTGAGATGCAGCCTTCCATCTTCCCCTGCAGATTGAGTCACAGCCCTACCATCTTCTATCCAGATTGAGACGCAGCCCTACCATCTTCTACCCCAGATTGAGATGCAGCCCTACCATTTTCCCTGCAGAATGAGATGCAGCCCTTCCAACCCTACCATCTTCCCCTGCAGATTGAGATGCAGCCCTACGATCTTCCCCTGCAAATTGAGACACAGCCCTACCACCCCTACCATCTTCCCCTTGCAGATTGAGACACAGCCCTACAACCCCTACCATCTTCCCCTTGCAGATTGAGATAAAGCCTACCATCTTCCCCTGCAGATTGAGTCACAGCCCTACCATCTTCTATCCCAGATTGAGAGTCAGCCCTACCATCTTCTACCCCAGAATGAGATGCAGCCCTTCCAACCCTACCATCTTCCCCTGCAGATTGAGATGCAGCCCTACCATCTTCCCCTGCAAATTGAGACACAGCCCTACCACCCCTACCATCTTCCCCTTGCATATTGAGACACAGCCCTACCAACCCTACCATCTTCTACTCATATTGAGACGCAGCCCTACCATCTTCTACTCCAGATTGAGACACAGCCCTACCATCTTCCACCGTCAGATTGAGACGCAGCCCTACCATCTTCTTCCCAGATTGAGATGCAGCCCTACCATCTTCTACTCCAGATTGAGGCACAGCCCTACCATCTTCTACTCCAAATTGAGACACAGCCCTCCCATCTTCTAACTCAGATTGAGACGCAGCCCTACCATCTTCTACCCCAGATTGAGACGCAGCCCTGCCATCTTCTACCCCAGATTGAGACGCAGCCCTACCATCTTCTACCCCAGATTGAGACGCAGCCCTACCATTTTCTATGCCAGATTGAGATGCAGCCCTACCAGCCTACCATTTTCCCCCGCATATTGAGATGCAGCCCTACCATTTTCCCCCGCAGATTGAAATGCAGCCCTTCCATCTTCCCCTGCAGATTGAGACGCAGCCCTACCATTTTCCACCACAGGTTGAGATGCATCCCTACCATCTTCCACCCCATATTGTGAAGCAGCCCTACCATCTTCTACCCAGGATTGAGACACAGCCCTACCATATTCTTACCATTTTGAGACGCAGCCCTACCATCTTCTACCCCAGATTGAGACGCAGCCCTGCCATCTTCTACCCCAGATTGAGACGCAGCCCTACCATCTTCTACCCAGGATTGAGACACAGCCCTACCATATTCTTACCATTTTGAGACGCAGCCCTACCATCTTCTACCCCAGATTGAGACGCAGCCCTACCATCTTCCACCCCATATTGAGATGCAGCCCTACCATATTCTACCCCAGATTGAGACACAGCCCTACCAGCTTCTACTCCAGATTGAGACGCAGCCCTAACATCTTCTACCTCAGATTGAGACACAGCCCTACCATCTTCTACTCCATATTGAGACGCAGCCCTACCATCTTCTACCCCAGATTGAGACGCAGCCCTACCATCTTCTACCCATGCAGATTGAGACGCAGCCCTACCATCTTCTACTCCAGATTGAGACGCAGCCCTACTATCTTCTACTCCAGATTGAGATGCAGCCCTACCATCTTCTATCCCAGATTGAGACGCAGCCCTACCATCTTCTACCCCAGATTGAGATGCAGCCCTACCATTTTCTACCCCAGGTTAAGATGCAGCCCTACCAGCCCTACCATCTTCCCCTGCAGTTTGAGATGCAGCCCTACCATCTTCCCCTGCAAATTGAGACACAGCCCTACCACCCCTACCATCTTCCCCTGCAGATTGAGACACAGCCCTACCACCCCTACCATCTTCCCCTGCAAATTGAGACACAGCCCTACCACCCCTACCATCTTCACCTGCAGATTGAGACGCAGCCCTACCAGCCCTACCATCTTCTACTCAGATTGAGACACAGCCCTTCCAGCCCTACCATCTTCTATCCAGATTGAGACGCAGCCCTACCATCTTCCCCTGCAGATTGAGACGCTGCCCTACCATCTTCCCCGCAGATTGAGACGCAGCCCTACCATCTTCCCTGCAGATTGAGACGCAGCCCGACCATCTTCCCCTGCATAATTGAGACGCAGCCCTACCATTTTCACTGCAGATTGAGACACAGCCCTACCATCTTCCCCTGCAGATTGAGACACAGCCCTACTACCCTAACGTCTTCCCCTGAAGATTGAGACACAGCCCTTCCAGCCCTACAATCTTCCCCTGCAGATTGAGACGCAGCACTACCATCTTCCTCTGAAGATTGAGACACAGCCCTACCAGCCCTACCATCTTCCCCTGCAGATTGAGATGCAGCCCTTCCAGACCTACCATCTTCTACTCCAGATTGAGGCACAGCCCTACCATCTTCTACTCCAGATTGAGATGCAGCCCTACCATCTTCTACCCCAGATTGAGACACAGCCCTACCATCTTCTACTCCAGATTGAGACACAGCCCTACCATCTTCTACTCCAGATTGAGACACAGCCCTACCAACCTACCATCTTCCCCTGCAGATTGAGACACAGCCCTACCACCCTACCATCTTCCCCTGCAGATTGAGACACAGCCCTACCAGCCCTACCATCTTCCCCTGCAGATTGAGACACAGCCCTACCAGCCCTACCATCCTCCTCTGCAGATTGAGACACAGCCCTACCAGCCCTACCATCTTCCCCTGCAGATTGAGACTCAGCCCTACCATCTTCCCCTGCAGATTGAGACACAGCCCTACCAGCCCAACCATCTTCCCCCGCAGATTGAGACACAGCCCTACCAGCCCTACCATCTTCCTCTGCAGATTGAGACACAGCCCTACCATCTTCTCCTGCAGATTGAGAAGCAGCCCTACCATCTTCCCCTGCAGATTGAGACACAGCCCTACCATCTTCGCCTGCAGATTGAGACACAGCCCTACCATCTTCCCCTGCAGATTGAGACACAGCCCTACAATCTTCCCCTGCAGATTGAGACGCAGCCCTACCATCTTCCCCTGCAGATTGAGACACAGCCCTACCAGCCCTACCATCTTCGCCTGCAGATTGAGACACAGCCCATGCAAAAATATGAATATTTCTACCTTAAATTGAAAGATTTTTTAATGGGAATTTTTTGCTAATTACATTTCTTGGGGCTCGGACATCGAATCTAGGTCATATTTTCCAACTGGAGTAAGATTGGCGACCTGCACACTGAGGAGCCCAGGGCCTTTGGGCCCTTCAGCCCTCTAACCCAGGGCCTTTGGTCCCTTCATCCCTCTAACCCAGGGACTTTGGTCCATTCATCCCTCTAACCCAGGGACTTTGGTCCATTCATCCTTCTAACCGCGGGCTTTTAGTCCATTCATCCCTCTAGAACAGGGCCGTTGGTCCCTTCATCCCTCTAGAACAGGGCCTTTGGTACCTTCATCCCTCTAGAACAGGGCTGTTGGTCCCTTCATACCTCTAGAACAGGGCCTTTGGTCCCTTCATCCCTCTAACCCAGGGCCTTTGGTCCCTTCATCCCTCTAACCCAGGGCCTTTGGTCCCTTCATCCCTCTAGAACAGGGCCGTTGGTCCCTTCATCCCTCTAGAACAGGGCCATTGGTCCCTTCATCCCTCTAGAACAGGGCCTTTGGTCCCTTCATCCCTCTAACCCAGGGCCTTTGGTCCCTTCATCCCTCTAGAACAGGGCCTTTGGTCCCTTCATCCCTCTAACCCAGGGCCTTTGGTCCCTTCATCCCTCTAGAACAGGGCCTTTGGTCCCTTCATCCCTCTAGAACAGGGCCTTTGGTTCCTTCATCCCTCTAGAACAGGGCCTTTGGTCCCTTCATCCCTCTAGAACAGGGCCTTTGGTCCCTTCATCCCTCTAGAACAGGGCCTTTGGTCACTTCATCCCTCTAGAACAGGGCCTTTGGTCCCTTCATCCCTCTAGAACAGGGCCTTTGGTCCCTTCATCCCTCTAGAAAAGGGCTTTTTGTCCATTCATTCCTTTAACCCAGGGCCTTTGGTTCCTTCATCCCTCTAGAACAGGGCCTTTGGTCCCAACATCCCTCTAGAACAGCGCCTTTGGTCCCTTCATCCCTCTAGAACAGGGCCTTTGGTCCATTCATCCCTCTAGAACAGGGCCTTTGGTCCCTTCATCCCTCTAACCCAGAGCCTTTAGTCCCTTCATCCCTCTAACCCAGAGCCTTTGGTCCCTTCATCCCTCTAACCCAGGGCCTTTGGTCCCTTCATCCCTCTAGAACAGGGCCTTTGGTCCCTTCATCCCTCTAACCCAGGGCCTTTGGTCCATTCATCCCTCTAGAACAGGGCCTTTGGTCCCTTCATCCCTCTAGAACAGGGCCTTTGGTCCATTCATCCCTCTAGAACAGGGCCTTTGGTCCCTTCATCCCTCTAACCCAGAGCCTTTGGTCCCTTCATCCCTCTAACCCAGAGCCTTTGGTCCCTTCATCCCTCTAACCCAGGGCCTTTGGTCCCTTCATCCCTCTAGAACAGGGCATTTGGTCCCTTCATCCCTCTAGAACAGCGCCTTTGGTCCCTTCATCCCTCTAGAACAGGGCCTTTGGTCCCTTCATCCCTCTAGAACAGGGCCTTTGGTCCCTTCATCCCTCTAGAACAGGGCCTTTGGTCCCTTCATCCCTCTAACCCAGGGCTTTTGGTCCCTTCATCCCTCTAGAACAGGGCCTTTGGTCCCTTCATCCCTCTAGAACAGGGCCTTTGGTCCCTTCATTCCTCTAGAACAGCGCCTTTGGTCCCTTCATCCCTCTAACCCAGGGCCTTTGGTCCCTTCATCCCTCTAACCCAGAGCCTTTGGTCCCTTCATCCCTCTAACCCAGGGCCATTGGTCCCTTCATCCCTCTAACCCAGAGCCTTTGGTCCCTTCATCCCTCTAACCCAGGGTCTTTGGTCCCTTCATCCCTCTAGAACAGGGCTTTTTGTCCATTCATTCCTCTAACCCAGGGCCTTTGGTTCCTTCATCCCTCTAACCCAGGGCCTTTGGTCCCTTCATCCCTCTAGAACAGGGCCTTTGGTCCCTTCATCCCTCTAACCCAGGGCCTTTGGTCCCTTCATCCCTCTAGAACAGGGCCTTTGGTCCCTTCATCCCTCTAGAACAGGGCCGTTGGTCCCTTCATCCCTCTAACCCAGGGCCTTTGGTCCCTTCATCCCTCTAACCCAGAGCTTTTGGTCCCTTCATCCCTCTAACCCAGGGCCTTTGGTCCCTTCATCCCTCTAACCCAGAGCCTTTGGTCCCTTCATCCCTCTAACCCAGGGCCTTTGGTCCCTTCATCCCTCTAGAACAGGGCTTTTTGTCCATTCATTCCTCTAACCCAGGGCCTTTGGTTCCTCCATCCCTCTAACCCAGGGCCTTTGGTCCCTTCATCCCTCTAGAACAGGGCCTTTGGTCCCTTCATCCCTCTAATCCAGGGCCTTTGGTCCCTTCATCCCTCTAGAACAGGGCCTTTGGTCCCTTCATCCCTCTAGAACAGGGCCGTTGGTCCCTTCATCCCTCCAACCCAGGGCCTTTGGTCCCTTCATCCCTCTAACCCAGGGCCTTTGGTCCCTTCATCCCTCTAGAACAGGGTCTTTGGTCCCTTCATCCCTCTAGAACAGGGCCTTTGGTCTCTTCATCCCTCTAACACAGGGCTTTTAGTCTATTCATCCCTCTAACCCAGGGCCTTTGGGCCATTCATCCCTCTAGAACGTGCAGAATAATACACACACACACGTGCACACAGTGGTCTGGGGCAGCAGAGTAATGCCTGATCGACACACACAGTGGCCTGGCGCAGCAGAGTAATGCCTGATCGATCGGCGTGACGTATAACTTTTTTCTTCCTGGCATCTGAAGAGGTACTAGATTAAACACTGGAGCCTATGTTCTTTCAGAGGAGAGAGAGAAAGAGAGAGAGGAGAGAGACTGTGTTGCTGTCAGAGGAGAGAGAGAAAGAAAGAAAGAAAGAAAGAGAGAGACTGTGTTGCTTGTCAGAGGAGAGAGAGAAAGAGAGAGAGGAGAGAGACTGTGTTGCTGTCAGAGGAGAGAGAGAAAGAGAGAGAGAGGAGAGAGACTGTTCTGTCAGAGGAGAGAGAGAGAGAGAGAGACTTGTGTTTCTGTCAGAGGAGAGAGAGAGAGAAAGAGAGAGAGGTTTGTGTTTCTGTCAGAGGAGAGAGAATTGACCTATCCAGCTAACATATCACATTTAAATTCTGTTATAAAACCTAAGACAAATAAGAACAATGAAAAATGGTTTGATGAAGAATGTAAAAACCTCAGAAGGAAATCTATCCAACCAAAAACACAGAGACCCATAAAAGCTGAGCCTACTCCTTTACTATGGTGAATCACTAAAACAGAAATACACTAGGGAAAAAAGAAGGAACAGCACGACAGAAAACAGTTGATCCATAGAATCAATTAATTTCTGGGAAAATTGGAAAACACAAAACAAACAACACGAAGAGTTCTCTTCTCCAACCTTTTGGACATGTAACAAAGAACCAAGAGAAAAAACAAGTACATGATCATTTACAAACCTTAGAATCAACTATTAAAGACTACCAGAACACAGCGGACTATCCAATTACATCAGATGAACTACAGGACAAAATACAAACCCTCCAACCCAAAAAGGCTTGTGGTGTTGATGGTCCTAAATGAAATTATAAAATACACAGACCACAAATTCAAAATAGGCTATTCTTAAACTCTTCCACATTATCCTTAGTTCTGGCATCTTCCCCAATATTTGGAACCAAGGACTGATCACCCCAATCCACAAAAGTGGAGACAAATTTCACCCCAATAACTATCGTGGGATATGTGTCAACAGTAACCTTGGGAAAATCCTCTGCATTATCATTAACAGCAGACTCATACAATTCCTCAGTTAGAACAATGTACTGAGCCAAAGTCAATCGGGCTTTTATACCAAATGACTTTACGACAGACCACCAATACACCCTGCACACCCTAAATGACAAACACACCAACCAAAACAAAGGCAAAGTCTTCTCGTGCTTTGTTGATTTCAAAAAAGCTTTAGACTCAATTTGGCATGAGGGTCTGCTATACATATTGATGGAAAGTGGTGTTAGGGGGAAAACATATAACATTATATACCTGTACTTTGGCCTAAACATCAGCGCCACAGGTAACTTCCACAAAGCTGTGAACAATCTGGTAGAAGGCCCTTCTTGCCTTGTCTCTGCCATCAAAAGGAACATAAAATTTGACATACCAATTAGGATCTGGCTAAAAAAATACTTGAATCAGTTATAGAACCCATTGCCCTTTATGATTGTGAGGTCTGGGGTCCGCACACCAACCAAGAATGGGACAATAACCCAAATGAGACTCTGCATGTAGAATTCTGCTAAAATATACTTATTGTACAATGCAAACAAACAAACAATGCAGAGCAGAATTTTACCCGAAAATCCAGGAAAGAGCCGTTAAATTCTACAACCACCTAAAAGGAAGCGATTCCCAAACCTTCTATAACAAAGCCATCACCTACAGAGAGATGAACCTGGAGAAGAGCCCCCTAAGCAAGTTGGTCCTGGGGCTCTGTTCGCAAACACAAACAGACTTCACAGAGCCCCAGGACAGCAACACAATTAGACCCAACCAAATTATAAGAACGCTAAAAACTATTTTATACACTGGAAAGAATCAACAAAAAAACAGAGCAAACTAGAATGCTATTTGGCCCTAAACAGAGAGTACACAGTGGCAGAATACCTGACCCCTGTGATTGACCCAAACTTAAAGAAAGCTTTGACTATGTACAGACTCAGTGAGCAGAGCCTTGCTATTGAGAAAGGCCGCCGTAGACAGACCTGGCTCTCAAGAGAAGACAGGCTATGTGCTCACTGCCCACAAAATGAGGTGGAAACGGAGCTGCCCTTCCTAACCTCCTGCCCAATGTATGACCATATTAGAGAGACATATTTCCCTCAGATTACACAAATCCACAAAGAATTTGAAAATAAACCCAATTTTGATAAACTCCCATATCTATTGGGCAAAATATTGTAGTGTGCATCACAGCAGCAAGATTTGTGGCCCATTGCCACAAGAAAAGGGCAACCAATGAATACAACATTGTAAATGCAACCTACAAGAAAAAGTATGTGAACCCTTTTTGAATTACCTGGATTTCTGCATAAATTGGTCAAATTTGATCTGGTCACGATAGACAAACACAGTGTGCTTAAACTAATAACACGCAAAATATTGTATTTTTCTTATCTATATTGAATACATAATTTTAATATTCACAGTGTAGGTTGGAAAAAGTATGTGATCCCCCTAGGCTAATGACTTTTCCAAAAAGCTAATTGGAGTCAGGAGTCAGCTAACCTGCAGTCCAATCAATGAGATGAGATTGGAGATTAGAGCCTGAAATATAAAAAACACTCACAAAATTTGAGTTTGATGTGAACCATGCCTCGAACAAGAGATCTCAGAAGACCAAAGATTAAGAATTGTTGACTTGCATAAAGCTTAAAAGGGTTACAAAAGTATCTCTAAAAGCCTTGATGTAAGGTAAGGCAAACTGTCTATGAATGGAGAAAGTTAATTTATAGCTACTCTCTCTAGGAGTGGCCGTCCTGTAAAGATGACTGTAAGAGCACAGCACATAATGCTCAATGAGTTTAAGAAGAATTCTAGAGTGTCAGCTAAAGACTTACAGAAATCTCTGGAACATGCTAACATCTCTGTTGATGAGTCTACGATACGTAAAAACACCAAACAAGAATGGTGTTCATGGGAGGACACCACGGAAGAAGCCACTGCTGTCCAAAAAAAAACATTGCTGCACGTCTGAAGTTCGCAAAAGAGCCCCTGGATGTTCCACAGCGCTACTGACAAAATATTATGTGGACAGATGAAACTAAAGATCAGTTGTTTGGAAGGTACACACAATAATATGTGTGGAGAACAAAATGCACAGCACAGAACACCAAAACCAACTGTAAAGTATGGTGGAGGGAGCATCATGGTTTGGGGCTGCTCTGCTGCCTCAGGGCCTGGACAGTGTCGTGTCTTTGGCTATGCCGGATTAAGTGATATGACATGCTATTCCATAAAATAATTTCCCCGTAATTAATATTACCTGATTGAGATAATCCTGTAAATGAAATTATCTAGAGAGTGGAGCACCACAAAATAATATTTATAGAGCTATTATCTTCCGAATAAACTCTTAAATACCTAGTAATATTTTACATCAATAGCAGTCAATATTAATCATCACCTTAATTCAGTCTCATCTGAAAGTTGTAAATTCTTGGTTATCTTCACGAACCCTGGCTAACAATTTGAATCAGCAATACAAAATTGGGTTTAATCATGTATTTACTAAATACCTAACTAATCACACAGAATTACACATACACATAATTAAATCATAACTTGATTACAAATGACGTCATAAAGGAAAACGTCCCTAGTGGGCGGAACAGATATGACAGCTTGTTACACAAAAGAAAAGGGGCTGGGTTTGAGTGAAAGAGCGGGAAGACTGAGGAACAAAGGGTGAAGCTGTGCTATCATAAATACAGTATCTTATGCATTCTAAACTACCGCCCATTTGGAAAAGGAAAATGCAATAAAAATGCAATAAATATTTACTCTGAGCTGCGCTTCAGTAGGTTGGTGGTAGATGGAAGGCCGTGCTGCCAAACAGAGTCCTTTGTCCTTTGAAGAATGTCTCTGGTTGTCAATTGGATACGTTGTAGTAACATCATTGGGTAATAGACGGGATACTCTGTCTGTTCCTTCCTAACATGCGTTTGCAGCTGCAGTCGCTAACTCAACAGCTAGGAGGTATCACTTCTGTAGTGAATAAGAGTTCAAAGTTCATACCATTCGCAACCAAAGCTCATGCTGATGTTGGCTTCATTCTGAACCATTCTGACATAGGACCTCATCATATCCTCGGAACAGGAAGTTATGTTGTCGTCAAGGGCTTACATAGGAAGGGAGAAGAGGGCGTGTTTGAAAAGTTTTATATCCCATTTCCCTTCACAGAGGCAGGCCACTGAGT
Source organism: Oncorhynchus clarkii lewisi (assembly GCF_045791955.1). Classification (NCBI taxonomy): domain Eukaryota; kingdom Metazoa; phylum Chordata; class Actinopteri; order Salmoniformes; family Salmonidae; genus Oncorhynchus; species Oncorhynchus clarkii. Next base: position 88,502 of record NW_027258100.1, on the reverse strand, counting down.
GAGCAGCAGCCCTAACTTATGAAAACCCACATTACACATTTTAGAAGCTAAAATCACATTTCATCCCATCACAAATAATTTCATATTCAAACATTTAAATTGAACAACAATCCCATGTGAATCCGATAACTCTGATGTGTAGACTTTCCACTGTAGAGTTTATGTCATATTATCATTGATGAGAATGTCTCAGATGACAACCGAACTGACATCATATTCATGAAGTACCACTGCATATGTTCAATTGGTCGGATTACCAGAATATAGTTAATTTCCCCCTACTTTCTGACGTTCCCAGAATCTCCATGTTAACCAAATGTAACATCAGTAGAGTAGAGGGAGGAAAAAGGGGGGAAGAGGTATTTATGACTGTCATAAATCTATCCCCCAGGCCAACGTCATGACAACAGCTTGCTATCATTGATGGAAAAATCCATTCCCAAGTTTATCAAGACATTTTGCAGGAGAATGTTAGGCTATCTGTCCGCCAATTGAAGTTCAACAGAAGTTGGGTGATGCAACAGGACAACGACCCAAAACACAGAAGTAAATCAACAACATAATTGTTTCAACAGAAAAAAAAATATGCCTTCTGAAGTGGCCTAGTCAGAGTCCTGACCTCAACCCGATTGAGATGCTGACCTCAAGAGACCGGTTCACATCAGACATCCCAAGAATATTGCTGAACTGAAACAGTTTCGTAAAGAGGAATGGTCCAAGATTCCTCCTGACCGTCGTGCAGGTCTGATCCGCAACTACAGAGAAAACGTTTGGTTGAGATGATTGCTGCCAAAGGAGGGTCAACCAGTTATTAAATCCAAGGGGTTCACATACTTTTCCCACAATGCACTGTGAATGTTTACAAGGTGTGTTTAATAAAGAACTCCAGGTATTTCCAGGAAGGGTTCACAAACTTCTTCCCTGTATATTTATCTGTTTATTTATCTTCATACTTCAACTACAACAAAGTCAATAATGTAACATTTGAAATGTCTATATTCTCTAAAAACATTTGTGAGTGTAATGTTTACCAATGTTTCAATTGTTTATTTGCCTTTTGTTTATATTCTATTCTATTTGCTTTGGCAATTTAAACATATGTTTCCAATGCCAATAAAGTATTTTGAATTGAATTGAGAGAGAGGAGACAGACTGTTCTGTCAGAGGAGAGAGAGAGGGAGAGAGAAAGAGACAGAGAGAGGAGACAGACTGTTCTGTCAGAGGAGAGAGAGAGGGAGAGAGAAAGAGACAGAGAAAGGAGAGAGACTGTTCTGTCAGAGGAGAGAGAGAGAGAGACAGGGAGAGAGACAGGGAGAGAGAGAGACAGAGAGAGAAGAGAGAGAGACAGGGAGAGAGGGAGAGAGAGAGAGAGACAGGGAGAGAGACAGGGAGAGGGACAGGGAGAGGGACAGGGAGAAGGAGAGACAGGGAGAGAGAGAGACAGGGAGAGACAGGGAGAGAGACAGGGAGAAGGAGAGACAGGGAGAGAGAGAGACAGGGAGAGACAGGGAGAGAGACAGGGAGAGAGACAGGGAGAGAGACAGAGAGAGAGACAGGGAGAGAGACAGGGAGAGAGACAAACACCATTGGGATATTTATGAGAGATTTGTACATTGTTACAACACTGTGTAAAATATTATATATATATAATATGACATTTGTAATGTCTTTATTGTTTTGAAACTTCTGTATTTGTAATGTTTACTGTTCATTTTTATTGTTTATTTCACTTTTGTATATTATCTACCTCACTTGCTTTGGCAATGTTTCCCATGCCAATAAAGCCCCTTGGATTGAATTGAATTGAGAGAGACAGAGAGAGGGGGACAGAGAGACAGAGAGAGACAGAGAGAGGGAGACAGAGAGAGGGAGAGAGACAGAGAGAGGGAGACAGAGAGAGGAAAGAGAGAGAAATAGAGACAGAGACACACATAATAATATTATTATCATTATTATATTACCTACAAACAAATAAACACACACAGACACAAACACACAGACATAAACAAAGACACACACACACACACACACACACACACACTCAGACACACACCCACAGACACCCACAACCACCCCTACCTGCAGACGTAGTCAGCCCTGCAGAGTCGCAGTGCAGCCAGACAGTTGGGTTTGTCTTTGTCTTCATAGGAGCAGGCTGGTACGATGGTCTGTCTCCGTCTCTCAGTGCACGCCGTGTCTGGACAGTACAGGGTTATGTTTAAACTCTCTCTCTCTTTTCTGAGCACCCGTTTCATCACATATATACACTACATAACCAAAAGTATGTGGACACCTGCTCGTTGAACATCTCATTCCAAAATCATGGGCATTAAAATGGAGTTGGGCCTTCTGGGAAGGCTTTCCACTAGATGTTGGAACGTGGTTGCTATAACAGCCTCCACTCTTCTGGGAAGGCTTTCCACTAGTTGTTGGAACATTGTTGCTATAACAGCCTCCACTCTTCTGGGAAGGCTTTCCACTAGTTGTTGGAACATTGTTGCTATAACAGCCTCCACTCTTCTGGGAAGGCGTTCCACTAGATGTTGGAACATTGCTGCTATAACAGCCTCCACTCTTCTGGGAAGGATTTCCACTAGATGTTGGAACATTGCTGCTATAACAGCCTCCACTCTTCTGGGAAGGCTTTCCACTAGATGTTGGAACATTGTTGCGTTGGGGGGATGATGATAGTAGCCATTTGATTACCTTTTCAGGATTACCTGTAGCTTAGCATCTGCGTCATCTGACCACTTCTTAATTGACATGGGTGCTTCCTGCTTTAGTTTATTCTTATAAGCAGGAATCACGAGGATAGAATTATGGTCAGATTTGCCAAATGGAGGGCGAGGGAGAGCTTTGTACGCGTCTCTGTGTGTGGAGTAAAGGTGCTCTAGAGTTTTTTTTATCCCCTTTTTGCACATTTAACATGCTGGTAGAAATTATTATTACATTTAAGTTTCCTGCATTAAAGTCCCCGGCCACTAGGAGCGCCGCCTCTGGATGAGAGTTTTCCTGTTTGCTTACGGCCTTATACAGCTCATTGAGTGAAGTCTTAGTGCCAGCATTGGTTTGTGGTGGTAGATAGACGGCTACGAGTAATAAAATACAGAGGAAAACTCTCTTGGTAAATAGTGTGGTCAGCAGCTTATCATGAGATACTCTACCTCAGGCGAGCAAAACCTTGAGACAGCTGTTGTTTACAAATATACATAGACCCCCCCTCCCTCGTCTTAGTGTGCTGTTCTACCTAGCCGGTGCAGCGTGTATCCCGCTAGCCGAATGTTATCCATGTCGTCATTCAGCCACGATTTGGTGAAACATAAGACATTACAGTCTTTAATGTCCCATTGGTTGGATATTCGTGATCGTAGCCCGTCTATTTTGTTATCCAATGATTGTACGTTGACTAATAGGACTGATGGTAGAGGCAGTTTACCCACTCGCTGTCGGATCCTTACAAGGCTCCCCCCGACCTACGTCCCCGATATCTCTGTCTCTTCTTCATGCAAATGACAGGGATTTGGGCCTTGTCGGGGGTCTGAAGTACGTCCTACTCGTTATTAAAGAAAAAAATCTTTGTCCAATTTGAGGTGAGGAATCGCTGTTCTGATATTCAAAAGCTCTTTTTCGTTCATAAAGAGATGGTGGCAGTAACATAAATAAGTTACAAATTACACAATAAAACACACACAGTAGCACAATTTTCCGTAAAATGGCAGCCATCTCCGCCATTAGCCTGGCTTCCAGTCTGCGTTCCATCCCAAAGGTGTTTGATGGGGTTGAGGTCAGAGCTCTGTGCAGTACTTATTTTACAATACTTATTTTCCCCCATAATTTGCAAATAAATTCATTAAAAATCCTACAATGTGATTTTCTGGATTTTTTTTCTTCTCATTTTGTCTGTCATAGTTGAAGTGTACCTATGATGAAAATTACAGGCCTCTCTTATCTTTTTAAGTGGGAGAACTTGCACAATTGGTGGCTGACTAAATGGCTGACTAAATACCTTTTTGCCCCACTGTATATATATATATATATATATATATATATATATATATATACACACACACACACACATATACACCTGCCACCCCCCTCTCCTACCTGTGCAGGGGCAGAACAGCAGCTGGTGGGTGTAGTCAGGAGGGACCCGGTCGAAGAACTTCCTGAGAGCCTTGTCACACCTGGCTCTGTTACAGGGGCCTGAGCGGGCCGACGGCTGGATGCAGGCCGAGACGTATTCCGTACGGAGCTTCTGACACGTCTCGTCCACGTTACACGCCTTCGCCGCGTCCAGACAACGGTTCACCGTCGCTATGCCAACTGCACCTGTTTGAAGAAAAAAAAAACAAGGAAGGGCAGTTTTAGGGTACCACATGGCTCCCTATTCCCTATGTAGTGCACTACTTCCGAGCAGAACCCTATGGCTTCTAAGGGTACCAGTTGGAATGAAGACGTGCCATTTTTTAAAAATCGTCTTTGTAATTTGAGACATATTAAATTTCAAACAATGATTAATAACAATAATTGCAGGCTGTATCGACAAGCGTCTAAAAATGAAATGAAAAGTATTCATAAGATTCATATTCTAAGTAAAGTTCTAAAGTATTTTAAAATAAAATATATCATCAATAGAACATGATTCAGTAAATAGGAAGCCTGGTCAAATCAATCAAATCAATGTAATATGTTCCATGATTCGTAAACAACTGGCGTAGACTAACCCTTACGGGGCTAGGGTTAGGGTTAGGGTCCCAACATAGTTAAAATTATAAAATATAATGTAAAAATATAAATAATAACACGTGGAATAAATACACAGTGAATAACTAATAACAAAATATCATCAAGGACAACAACCACCCGAGCCACTGCCTGTTCACCCCGCTATCATCCAGAAGGCGAGGTCAGTACAGGTGCATCAAAGCTGGGACCTGAGAGACTGAAAAACAGCTTCTATCTCAAGGCCATCAGACTGTTAAACAGCCACCACTAACATTGAGTGGCTGCTGCCAACACACTGACTCAACTCCAGCCACTTTAATAATGGGAATTGATGTAATAAACATTAGAGGCTGCAGCCTATAGACAGACTAGGAATCACTGGCCACTTTAAGGAGTGGAACACTAGTCACTGTAATAATGTCACTTTAATAATGTTTACACATCTGGCATTACTCATCTCATATATACTGTATTCTATACTATTCTACTGTATCTTAGTCTATGCATTACTCATCTCATATGTATATACTGTATTCTATACAATTCTACTGTATCTTAGTCTATGCATTACTCATCTCATATGTATATACTGTATTCTAAACTATTCTACTGTATCTTAGTCTATGTATATACTGTATTCTATACAATTCTACTGTATCTTAGTCTATGTATTACTCATCTCATATGTAGATACTGTATTCTAAACTATTCTACTGTATCTTAGTCTATACATTACATACTATTCTACTGTATCTTAGTCTATGTATTACTCATCTCATATGTATATACTGTATTCTATACTATTCTACTGTATCTTAGTCCGTTCCGCTCTGACATCGTTCGTCCATATATGTATATAGTCTTAATTGATTCCTACTTAGATTTGTGTGTATTGGGTTTATGTTGTGTAATTTGTTAGAGATTACTTGTTAGATATTACTGCACTGTAGGAGCTAGAAGCACAAGCATTTCGCTACACTCACATTAACATCTGCTAACCATGTGATCAATAACATCTGCTGACCATGTGACCAATACCATCTGCTGACCATGTGACCAATAACATCTGCTAACCATGTGATCAATAACATCTGCTGACCATGTGACCAATACCATCTGCTGACCATGTGACCAATAACATCTGCTGACCATGTGACCAATACCATCTGCTGACCATGTGACCAATAACATCTGCTAACCATGTGATCAATAACATCTGCTGACCATGTGACCAATAACATCTGCTGACCATGTGACCAATAACATCTGCTAACCAT